>NC_046158.1:14044182-14237747 GCF_011064425.1 Rattus rattus
TTGCACCTGGGCACTTCCGTATTTAGTGGGGAAGTCCCACCATGAGATCCCTGCCTGGCAGAGTCTCACGTTCCCAAACCACGTGGGAGAGGGCACCCTACCGCCTGGTCAGGTGGGCACCCCCTGAGGCTGCAGGCGCGAAGAGACCACCAACGCTGCCCACCGCTGCATCGGCCCAAGAGGAAACGTACTCTGGCCTCTGTGCTCGTAGAGTGAGGCCCAGGAGCAGCAGGTCGCTGCACCTGAGACACTGCACAGAACCTGGAAGGGACCTGCTCGTAGATGACAGTTCCCTCGCACCCAAATCCCGTGGGAGGGAGAGCTAAATCTTCAGAGAGGGAGACACGCCTGGGAACACCAGAATGAGAGGGCCACCTCTGCACTCATCTGACTGATGCCAGAGGAAAAGCACACCATGCCAGCATCTGGAACCTGGTGCATGGAAGCTCCCGGAAAGGATGCACAGATCCTTCCTGGTTGCTGCCGCTGTGAGAGCTCCTATGCAACATCTCACGAGCAAACCGGGCGGCCTCAGAACCACGGAGGCGACATCAACTTTCTTTCACTCAAGACTGGTACCTGCCTGGTGAGCTCACAGGAATGCAGAGTGCAGGGCATTTGGGAACCTGTGATAGGGAAAACTACTGCAGCCGAGCAAGAACACTCTGTCCTACATAACAGGCTGAAAGAAAGAGAAACAGGGTTTCATAGAAACAGTTTTACAGCCTCATGAGACAGTAGTAGTAGGACAGTCACAGAGCCATTGTCTGAGTTAGCGGAGACAAAAGCAACACTTGAGATAATACTCCTGAGGTGTTTAGGCGAAGCCCAAGCAGCAGAACCCTGTGGCAAAGACAGACTACATGGCATCATCGGGACGGTCTACTGCATCACAAAGCCAAACCGGATATCCAAGCCACACCAGAAAAGTAAGATCTAGTGTCAAACCATGTTGATCATGGATGCTGGAGGACTTGGGAAAGGCGTGAAAATCTCCTTGAGAAACACAGGAGAAAGCTACATAACGAAGTGAAGCCTACGAGAGAAAGTGCATCCCTGAGAAAGAATTCCAGGAATATAAATACACAACAAAGCGAGAAGCCCAGAGAGGGAGTCTAGCAAAACTCCTATAGAATTTCGAGAAACACAAATCAAACAGTTAACAGAAGGAATTAAAATGGAAACAGAAGCAAATCAAGAAAAGAACACATGAAACAACCTGGATGTAGAAAACTCAGAAAATATGAATATAGTACAATGTGTAGGACCTCGAGCACAAACCAGTTAAATAAACCTCATAACTCCTCAAGGAAAATAGAAACAGTCATTAAACAGTCTCCCAACCAAAAGAGCCCAGGTCCGGAGAGCCAGGTCTAGTGTGAGATTCTACCAGATCTCACAGGAGACCCTACACTATTATTATCCAAAACTATTCCACAAAATTGAAACAGATGGAGACACTCACCGAATCTCTTCTGTGAAGCCACAAGCAATTGCTCTACCACACAAGGGATGGTTTAAAATCTGGAAACTTCAGACCAATTTATATAAACATCTGAAAAACAAACCAAAATTTCATTAGATGCTGAAAAGGCATTTCAAAATTCAACACCCCTTCATGATAAAAAGTCCTGGGAAGAATAATAATAGGAATTCAAGGCCCATACTAAAACATGGTAAAGCCATATACAGCAAACCAATTGCTAACGATGCAAACTAAATGGAGAGAAACTTGAAACAATCCCACTAAATCAGGGACTAGACAAGGCTGCCCACTCTCTCCCTACTTATTCAATATAGTTCTTTAAGTTCTAGCCAGACCAATCAGACAACAAAAAGGAGGTCAAGGGATACAGATGGGAAAAGAAGAAGTCAAAATATCACTATTTGCAGATGATATGATAGTATATTTAAGTGATCCCAAAGTTCCACCAGAGAACTAAAGGTAAACAACTTCAACAAAGTGGCTGGGTATAAAATTAACTCAAATAAATCATTGCCTTCCTCTACACAAAAAGACAAACAAACCAAGAAAGAAATTGGGGAAATGACACCTTCATAATAATAGACCCAAATAATATAAAGTACCTCAAATTGTGATTTTAACCAAGCAAGTAAAAGATTTGTACAATAAGAACTTAAGACTCTGAAGAAAAGAAATTGAAGAAGACCTCAGAAGATGGAAAGATCTCCCATGCTCATGGATTGGCAGGATTAATATAGTAAAAATGGCCATTTTACCAAAAGCGATCTACAGATTCAATGCAATCCCCATCAAAATACCAATCCAATTCTTCAAAGAGTTAGACAGAACAATTTGCAAATTCATCTGGAATAACAAAAAACCCAGGATAGCTAAAACTATCCTCAACAATAAAAGGACTTCAGGTGGAATCGCTATCCCTGAACTCAAGCAGTATTACAGAGCAATAGTGATAAAAACTGCATGGTATTGGTACAGAGACAGACAGATAGACCAATGGAACAAATTGAAGACCAGAAATGAACCCACACACCTATGGGCATGATTTTTGACAAAGGCCAAAACCATCCAATGGAAAAAAGATAGCATTTTTCAGCAAATGGTGCTGGTTCAACTGGAGGTCAACATGTGAAGAATGCAGATCGATCCATGCTTATCACCCTGTACAAAGCTTAAGTCCAAGTGGATCAAGGACCTCCCATCAAACCAGACACCTCAAACTAATAGAAAAAAACTAAGGAAGCATCTGGAACACATGGGCACTGGAAAAAATTTCCTGAACAAAACACCAATGGCATGCTCTAAGATCAAGAACAAACAAATGGGATCTCATAAAAAAACTGCAAAGCTTCTGTAAGGCAAAAGGACACTGTGGTTAGGACAAAGCGGCAACCAACAGATTAGGAAAAGATCTTTACCAATCCTACAACAATAGAGGCCTTATATCCAAAATATACAAAGAACTCAAAAGTTAGACAGGGAGAGACAAATAACCCTATTAAAAATGGGTTCAGAGCTAAACAAAAGAATTCACAGCTGAGGAATGCAAATGGCTGAAAACACCTAAAAGAAATGTTCAACATCTTTAGTCATCAGGAAATGCAAATCAAAACAACCCTGAAGATTTCACCTCACACCAGTGAGAATGGCTAAGATCAAAAACTCAGGTGACAGCAAATGCTGGCGAGGATGTGGAGAAAGAGAACACTCCTCCATTGTTGGTGGGGTTGCAGACTGGTACAACCATTCTGGAAATCAGTCTGGAGGTTCCTCAGAAAATTGGACATGAACTGCCTGAGGATCCAGCTATACCTCTCTTGGGCATATACCCAAAAGATGCCCCAACATATAAAAAAGACACGTGCTCCACTATATTTTCATGGCCTTATTTATAATAGCCAGAAGCTGGAAAGAACCCAGATGCCTTCAACAGAGGAATGGATACAGAAAATGTGTACATCTACACAATGGAATATTACTCAGCTATCAAAAACAACGAGTTTATGAAATTAGCAGGCAAATGGTTGGAACTGGAAAATATCATCCTGGTGAAACTAAGCAATCACAGAAAGACATACATGGTATGCACTCACTGATAAGTGGCTATTAGCCCAAATGCTTGAATTACCCTAGATGCCTAGAACAAATGAAACTCAAAGGCGGATGATCAAAATGAATGCTTCACTCCTTCTTTAAAAGGGAACAAGAATACCCTTGGCAGGGAAGAGAGAGCAAAAGGCAATTAAAACAGAGACTGAAGGAACACCCATTCAGAGCCTGCCCACATGTGCCCCCATACATACAGCCATCCCAATTAGACAAGATGGATGAAGCAAAGAAGTGCAGACAAACAGAACCCCGGATGTAGATCTCTCCTGAGAGAGACCAGCCAAGAATACAACAAATACAGAGGCGAATGCCAGCAGCAAACCACTGAACTGAAAATGGGGACCCCAGTTGAAGGAATCAGAGAAAAAAGAACTGGAAAGAGCTTTGAGACCGTATATGACTAGCCACTACTAAAAAAGACTATACATGGACTGACCCTGGACTCTGACCTCATAGAAGCTGAATATCCTAGTAAGAGACAGTAGCCTGGGTCCCACTGAACCACCTAAAAGACTATACATAGGGATGGGAGGAACATACCCATAGAAAGGGGGAGGGACTCTGACCCCTTTTCGAAGTATATATAAGAAATAGCAAGTTAATAAAAAAAAAAAATCCAAATAAACAAAAAAACCAAAAACAAAAAGCAAAAAGATTTAAAGAAAAAATCCCACCAGTGTGAAGGCATTTTAGGTTTTAGTTAATTCCCAAGTTGACAAGGTCCATGCATAATATTTGAAAAACTAAAACCCCAGATCAGAAGAAAATCGTGAACACACATTGATATTATTAATATAATAACTATATAACTGATGTTTAGTGGACTAAATACAGCCATAGTTCCTAAAGTAAACCTGAGAATATAGTGCCTTTTAGTGTATAAGATCACTGTATTATTTAATGAGTGTGAATTAGGGTGTAATCGATATGAATAGAGAAGGCACAGCCAGTGTTAACAATTTACCTTAAGACCACTTAACAGACTGCTCTCTACTTGGCAGTCCTGTTTATTAACAGATCTTCAGAACATATTCTATATGCCACTTTCTTATGTTTCCCGGAAACAACATACCCAAACTAAAGCATAGCACAATCGATGTTATAATATGCCTTTCCATGCCCTTGGAGCAGAGGCAGTGCATGTGCATTTTGTAGCCTACATATCAACATAATCATTAAATTGAAGTGATTGACAGCCATCTCATAAAATGGATATCCACCATAGTTACAGACACAATGTATGAATATAAGTTATGCATCTAGATAGTCCTTGATAAACTGTTTTGCCATGTAGTTTTGTTATCCTATGGCAGTTTGAGATAGTGACTTCATTCCTTGTAAAAATGTGTTGAAGATTTTGTAAAGCATCCTTCATTCCTTCCCACACAGTGTTTTCTGTGCTGTTCAATAAAAAGAATGCAAAGCCCTTTGGTGTAGGGACAGACACACTGGGCATCCGCAGAGAGACAAGATTCACAAGACAGCATCCAGTCAGGGCACAAATTCAGGCTCAGACAATGGACAGACAGGGAACAATGGGAGACACAGGGAGAGAGAAGAAAATTAAAAATCTGGGCCCACTTTTATTTTAAATTACAGGGAGATAAATGGTTTATTAGTTTTATTTCCTTAATATGACACTGATACATTTTGTATACTCTGGAGTTAATTCATTCCAACCAGCATGATATATGATAGGCTGTCATCAGAAGATCATTTAAATATGACGTGCTTTCAATTTCCAGAAGAAATCGAGAGCTTAGTGTTTTTTATTATTTTAAGTGAAATACAGTCTAAGCAATCTCAAAGGAAGTCAGTGCCATTTGCTGAATTCATTTGACCTTTGGGTGAGTCCAACCCTATGCATATGAGACCAGGATAAAGGAAGGCTTCCTTGAATTTCTGCCCAGTGATGGCTGTTATAAAATCTTATACCCCATAAATATGTTGATATTTTCTTCATGGGTTTACACTACTACCACAACATAGAGAGTTCAGAATAGAATACTATTCATCAAATACAGTATATTTTAAGAATGTGTATTTAAGGGTTAACTCTACAATAACATGATATTAGCAAATGAGCATAGATGAGAGATCATTAAAGCTTTATGTTAACAAACTGCAAACTTAACTTTGATCTGGAACCACTGCCATTTCTTAGGCCATGTTGTGACATCCCCACTCCTCACATCTAGATTATGTTTTCTGTCTGATGGTTGATGTGAACTATGATCACAACATAAAATTTAGTGTTACCTAAGAAAAGGTTTCAAGGGACAGGGCTAACCTTTGGAAATATCACTGGCTTAGTGAATTTTAAGATGTTTTATTCTTATGAGTTTGTTCCAATGTACAGGAACTACAATCCCAAAAATCACCACCAGTCTGCTTCTGTGACTAGTGTGCTGGGAACTGTGGTGTGTAAACTGATGTCAGTTAGACTGCCTGCCTAATAAAGTGTCAAGCCTTAATGCTTAAGTATTCAAAGCTTTAACACTTAATTGTGAGAAGGCTTAATTGCTTAGAGTGATGTTTAATTGTTGAAAATACTGTCCATGTTCCTGGTACACCCAGTGTCTTCTTTACTGAATCTTTTCAGAATAATTTCTAGAAAATTTTCATCTATCTTTTCAGAATAACTTCCCTCGTCAGTGATAACGACTTTTAAAACCTCATAGTTCTTTTCTAGATCAGTCCTTTTTGTTGCAATTTACAGTAATAAATGATGTACACTGAAGCACAGTCTGTTTTGCTCACGATGTTTGAGGCTGTCATCAGCTTTGATATACCTTTAGCACACTTTCCCAGATGATCTGATGTGTTCCTATTTGAGAACCACAGGGCTAGGGACTAGCAGAGACACAAGGTATCAAACCCATGGGCTACTGTTTATCCTCAAAACATAGCTCTCATTAGTGCCAATTTCAATCTTAGGGCTTTCAATAAGTTCATGAAATCTTTTCAGAGTTTTAGTTATGTTAAAAAGCTTCTATATCTAAAGGCAGCCCTTTCCAAAACTAAAGGGAGGTCATAGTTCCTATAATCTCCTACGGTGCTCGATTCTAAACAACACATTAGTACATCTAGTTAAATGTTCATGCTTAACTCACTGTTTTAGGAAAATTACCTTTCTTCTATTTAAAAGCCATCTTATTACTCAAAATACCCTTCTAAAATGTGTTAAAAATTCACTTTCTTAATTTACAACTGAATCCTGGTTATCACCATTAACACCAATATGAACATTGTTTGAAAGTTAGTTATGGGACAGGGCAGAATTTTGAAGGGTCTTCTAGTGACTGAATAAAGGGACAAGTTGACTGCATATTTGAATGTATCATAAAAAATAAATGACAAGTGACAGCTGCTCAGATTTGACCATGACACTTGGTCATACATACATGGTCATATACATGGTCATATACACATGGTCATATACACATGGTCATATACACATGGTCATACACATGGTCATATACCCATGGTCATATACACTTGGTCATATACATGGTCATACACATGGTCATATACATGGTCATACACATGGTCATATACATGACCATATACATGGTCATATACATGATCATACACATGATTATATACACATGGTCATGTACACATGGTCATATACATGGTCATATACACATGGTCATATACACATGGCATGTTCACACTGTGCTCTCTCACTATGTGAGATGAATGTACATTAGTAAGCCAAGGAAAGGTTTGATCACTAAGTAAAGGTGGTGTTGAAACCTTACAGCATCACTTGGTCATATTACTTAGAACTTGACATTAGATATATGTTATTTTCCAATCCCCATTTCCACTACTTTCTTTCCTATAGAACGCATATGGTATGCACTCACTGATAAGTGGATATTAGCCCAAAGTCTCAGATTACCCAAGATACAATTTATAGACAACATGAAGCTCAAGAAGAAGGAAGACCAAAGTGTGGACGCTTCAGTCTTTCTTAGAAGGGGGAACAAAATACAAGAGAAAATATGGAGACAAAGTGCGGAGCAGAGACTGAAGGAAAGGTCATCCAGAGACTGCCCCACCTGGGGGTTCATCCCATATACAGCCACCAAACCTAGACAATATTGCTGATGCCAAGAAGTCCATGCTGACAGGAGCCTGATATAGCTGCCTCCTGAGAGGTTCTGCCAGAGCATGACAAATACAGAGGTGAATGCTTGCAGTTAATCCTTGAACTAGAATGGGGTCCCCAATGGAGGGGTTAGAGAAAGGACTAAAGGAGCTGAAGGGGTTTGCAACCCCATCCATTTGCCTATGAATTCATGAAGTTATTTTTGATAGCTGAGTAGTACTCCATGTCCTGTATTTAAGGGAATCATTTATGTCCTTAAAGTCTTCTACCATTATCATGCGATGTGATTTTAAATCCAAGTCTTGCTTTCCCGGTTTGTTGGGATATCCAGTATTTGCTGTGGTGGGAGAACTGTGTTCTGATGACCCAGTCTTGGTTTCTGTTGCTTATGTTCTTGCATTTGCCTCTTGCCCCTGGTAGACCAGCTCCCTGTGGGCAGGGCTGTGTCCAAGGGCTGTGGGACAGTCCCAGCTCTGGGTGCAGATGGAGACTGAAAGGGTACAGTCCCAGGCCATCCTGTAGCTCCCGAGCCCTGTGCACACCTGGCGGGTCTCTCTTTGGATCATCAGTGGAGAGAAAGTGGGATCCCACCTGTGGGCTGTGGGCTTAGGAGGGAGAGTGCTCCTGGCAGACCAGCTCTCTGCGGGCAGGTTTTGGGTCTGAGAGCTGTGGGGCAGCCCCAATTCTGGGTGCAGATGGAGCCCAGAAGGGTCCTGTGACAGGGTCAGCTCTGGGGCGTAAGCAGAAACTGGAAGGATCCTGTCCCAGACTGCTCCTTGATTCCTGTGTCCCGAGGGCTCCTCCGGGCGGGTTCCTCAGAGCAGAAATGGTGGTCTTACCTGTGCTCTCAGTTGTGTCAGCACTCCTGGAGACTGGCTTTCTCCTGGCAGGATCTGGGTCTAGAGAGCTGTGTTGCAGGGTTAGCTCTGGGCGCAGGCAGAAACCGGAAGGATCCTGTCCCAGACTGCTCCTTGGATTCTGTGTCCAGAGGACTCCAGGTGGGTTCCTCTTGGGCCAGAAATGTGAGCAGAAGTGGTGGTCTCCCCTGAGCTCTCAGGAGTGTAAGCGCTTCTGAGAATCCAGCTCTCTCCCAGGGGGATCTGGAAACAGAGAGCTATGGCACAGGGTCAGCTCAGGCACAGGCAGAAACTGGAAGGCATCAAATCATTTTTATATTCATCCAAACTATCGTTTATTCTTACAGCCTTGTGGTTTTATTGAGTTCCATTAGATTCTGTGAACGTGGAGTTCCAGCACCAACATGGAAGCTCACTACTGTCTTCAGTTCCAGTCCCAGTGGATAAAACACACCTAAGAACAAGAACAAGAACAAGAACAAGAACAAGAACAAGAACAAGAACAACAAGAACAACAACAACAACAACAACAACAACAACAACTACAAAATCTATGTGCTAGTAAAGTATTTTCTGGGGGAGGTGGTCAGAGCTTGTAATTCTAGTACTGTTAAGCTAGAAACAGGCAGATCTCTGAGTATTATCTGAGCTCTCTGAACAATCAAGTCTACTCTTCAAGCTACAGAGACTACTAAGATTCTTTGTGAACAAACAAGGTTAGCATTGCCTGAGGATGTCTTCTGGCCGAAAGATGATGCATAAATAAGTCCACACACAACGT
The DNA here is from genome assembly GCF_011064425.1 of Rattus rattus. Taxonomy (NCBI): domain Eukaryota; kingdom Metazoa; phylum Chordata; class Mammalia; order Rodentia; family Muridae; genus Rattus; species Rattus rattus. The sequence goes on from NC_046158.1 coordinate 14,053,530, forward strand.
ACTTGCACAAACATGCATCCCCATATATATACATACATGTCGGCACCTGCACCAACACGGTACCGAGAATCTGGCGAAAGCCCCAAGTACACCAGCTAGAAAATATCTGGGAAGCACAGCGGGGAAACCCTAGCTTGAGACTTTGGTAACAAAAGACCAACAATGTGCCCTGAATAAACTAGGGAAATATCCAAGAAGACCAGCTTAAATCTCAAAGACAAAGACCGAGAAGACAAAAGGCAGGAACAAATTGACCACCACCCAGGTGTGTTGGTACCAGGCCAGACTGCTCCTTTGTTAGGAACAAAAGGCTTCCACATGCATCAGCAGGGCTCAGCAGGGGTCAAACCCTGCAAGAGACCCAGAAGGGTCTGACAAGGGGGGTGAAACATTGCAGGGGACCCAGGAGGCTCTGACAAGTCCCCCTATTTTATTTTTTTATTAAGCAATCCCCCTATAATAATTTCAAGCAGCAGCCTGTCTTAGGTCACTTTGAGATAACAAGCTTCTTTCCCGTCATTGGAATATTCTGCCAGCCTCAGAATTTCCTGCCTTAGGTGAAGCCTGGTAAAGAGTTGCCCATCGTCAGCTAACTGCTTCTCAGCTTCTCATGTGCCCCGGCCAGTTATCCCATCCTGAAGAACAGTCAATGAAGGTGCAGAGGGTACCTGGAAGAGAATGGGGGACAAGAGATGCAAAGAAGGACGCCAAGACAAGAGTCTGATCAAGGCGACAATTTTATTTTTTCCCACGGCTGAATTTATACCATAACAGGAGTAACAGAGAAAGGGGGGAAGTGGGAAACATTTACACAGGCCAAGGACACAGTATTCGTGTGTCAGCTGATGTCAACAGGATGCCAGAAAGGTCACGGGTTTGTCATATCTATTAGTCAGCAGGATGTTGGTTTTTCAGAAAGGTTACAGGTCATGACATTGGGCATCCTGATGTCAGATGTATTTCTCAGCAAGATCACAACTTTATCATATCATTATTCATCCTGACCACCAGGTTTGTATTAGTCTTCTGCAGCTGCCTGGGGATTTTCCATGAACCCAGTCATACTTAACTCTAACTATACTATTAACATCAATAATGGAGGTTTTAAGGGCATCGGTCCCAACACACACAGTAAGCATGCATGTACAGATATGTTGAGTATACAGACTCATTTGACCTCTAATGAAAGACAGTCATTTTTCTAATGGTTTTGACTTTTTTCTTAACAATTCAAAGTACATTTATAAAGGTTTACACGGGATCTGGATATTAGGGTTTTTTCCCCCAACATTTCTATTTTTAATATTTGTGTTCTAAGCAAATTACCTATAGCATATATCTAGAATTCAATAGCAATTATTACCATTATTTGTAGATGTATGGAATCTTTATCTCTGAATTTGAAATTCTTAATTTATAAAATTTATTTTCATTAAAAAAATGGTATCCTGTCTTTTCTTGACTTGATAAATTGGTCCAGAGTTTGTATAGATTTAATAATGCTTGTTTAAACTTGTATTTCAACTTGTATTTTTCTACTAATATTTTCATTTTCAAATGAATGCAAAACTGCATTTTCAGTAATATACATAATTGGTACTTTTACATGCTCTTTTGCACTTGAGCAGAATCCAAAAGTTTATTTCCATTTGCTTTAAATATTTCTGTCCAGTGCTATTAGTTGTAAATTGTTCCTCATTATTAAGTCAACACTGTTCAAAGTAACAGAGAGTAGGTTTGTAGATCCAGGAGAAAATTTACTGGGGGAAATGTAAGTAAAAAGGCAGGGTACCTTGAACATTACAGAATTCACCACATAAGAAAATTACTGTGGTCAGCATGGAGGTCAGCCTTCCTTAGGAACATACACAGGGAAAGTGGTTCTGGATAGTTTGGACTTTTTACTACTTGAGGTTTTGCAACAGAAACCTCTTATGAAACTCACCACTTATAGACCTAATTTTTTTTGTTTTGTGTTATGTTGTTTTCTTCTGATATTGAAGACAGTTTTGCATACAATGATCAATCTATTTTGTCTTTTGCTATTCGTTTTAACATACACATCCTTATTACTAGTTCCTACAACTGACTAATGCAAAGCAAAAATAACCCAGAAATAAGAGTCTGATTAGATGTTTCTCTAAACAAAAGACACAAATATCTAGCAAGTATCCAAAAGGGTAACAACAAACATTATCAAATATTAGTAAGTACAGTCCACAGCCACAACCTGTGAAAATGCTAGTTTATAGCATTGAGTGTGTAATCGCATACACTGAGAAAAATCCAGGATGTCCAGGTGTCTGCCCACGTTATCTCTGTCGTCCACAGTATCTCTGTCATCCACAGTATCTCTGTCATCCACAGTATCTCTGTTGTCCACATCATCTCTATCATCCACCGTATCTCTGTCATCCACAGTATCTCTGTCGTCCACAGTATCTCTGTTGTCCACATCATCTCTATCGTCCACCGTATCTCTGTCATCCACAGTATCTCTGTCATCCACAGTATCTCTGTCATTCAGCATCAGATACTCAGGAGAATGGAAAGCAGAGTTAGACAAGCACCTGCCCACACCAGGAAGTAGAACCAGCACAAATGACCATCTTCTGGAAAGTAGCTAAGCCGTATTAGATACAATCATGTAATGGAATGAACTGTGAAAAGAAGTAAGTGGTGGTACGTGTTACAGTGTGAAAAGACCCAAAAGATTGGACTAAATGTGAAAAATAAATTACAAGGTCTGCCATATAATTCCATCTTTTCAGATTTCCGCATGGGCAAAGTAGTGGAAATAGAAAGTATATTTGTTGCTATAGAGATATGACAAGGTTGCTAATCATAAATTTTAATGGGCTTGGTGCTATTCCATGGGTGATAAAAATGTATGAAATGGATTGTGATTGCTGAGTGACTCTTTGAATATATTTATAAACATAGAATTGTACAACAGGGTTGGATTGTATAGTTTGTAAATTATATTGTAAAAGATGTATAATACATTTTTGTGCTATTAATGTATGAGAAACATTAAAAATAAAACAAATACTCATTACAGTATTTTTTTCTATTTGGAGTTACTTAATTATGGCTTTTTTATATTTTTCTATTCACCAGTTTATTTTCTCTATTCTCATTATTTCATTCTGAAAACACTACTGTGAATTTTGGGCTTCTGTTCTTATTTTCATTAATCATTAACATTTCTCTAACATATTCATTCTTTGAATCTTCTGAAAAAATAAAAACTACCTTTTTGAGATAGTCAGATTTAATAATTTGGTCTTTAGCAGTTATACTTAAATATGAGATTTTATTTTATCAGTATATAAGTCCTAACATTAGATGGCTTTTATACATTTTTTTCTATTTTAATGTTTGTTATTCTTGATCCTCACCTTTGCTCCCGAGGAGAGAGGATCTGTATCATTGTTGAGTCATAATTCCTGGAAGAGGGAGCAGTGTGCTGGCCTCTAGCCCCACCTCCTGTAAAGTGCAGCCTCTGGCTTCTCTAGGCCTCAGTCTATGAAGGTCAATTTCCTTCAAGTCAATGTTTTGTTCTTTCCTTCCTCTGGTAGTTCCCATAGTTTCTCTGCTTTTAATTTCCTTTCTTCCTGTTAAGCACAGTACAACCTGTTATTTATTTATATGTCTTTCATCCCATTTGTTTTCCATCATTTTCTCAGACTTATTGGAAAAGTATAAACAATATCATTAACCACTAATCACTATAATTGCTTAGGTTAAAGGCATTTTATTTTATTTTATTTTAATAAAGTTTCCATTTCCTTCACAGGAAGAGAATAAAGATAATAGAAATAACACAATTGGTCAGCCTGGTAGAACTACCTTTAATCCCAGTACTTGGGAGGCAGAGGCTAGCCAAAGTTACACAGAGAAACCAGGTCTCAGAAAACCGAGAAGTGGGGAGGGAGGAGGGAAGGGAAAGGAAAAGGAGAGGGGGAGGGGGAGGAACAAGAGGAGGGGGAGAGGGAGAAGGAGGGGAAGAGGGAGAGATTTTTTTTTCTTAAAAAAAACAAAGAAAGAAAAAAAGAAAAGGAAAGGAAAGAAAGCACAATTTAAAGCCATATAATAGGATATAAACTTATTGTAGGATGCAAAATGAGGCAGAATTTACAAAGCCTTTGACTTGATGGTCAAATATTCACAGGGTATATTGAGACCTAGGACAAATGTGTGGGTTAAAAGATTGTTAGAAATCTTCTATATGGGCTCATATATGTCATAACATTAGTAATAAATTTTCTGTGTAGTGATCTGTGTTTCGGAAGTTTTCATTCCATATGGTTGGAATTCTGGGAACTCAGCAGTTGTAGACTTGGTAGTTATTGATTGATACCATGTGAATATCACTTAGAGCAAAGTGAGCCAATATACTTTTTTTTCTATTATAACTTTTATTTATTTTTTTAAATTTTTTTTTATTAACTTGAGTATTTCTTATTTACATTTAGTGTTATTCCTTTCCGGTTTCGGGCAAACATCCCCAACCTCTCCCCCTCCCTTCTTTATGGGTGTTCCCCTCCCATCCTCCCCCATTGCCGCCCCCCCAACAATCTAGTTCACTGGGGTTCAGTCTTGCAGGACCCAGGCTTCCCCTCCCACTGGTGGTCAGCCAATATTTTAAGGCTGGTGTTGACATAGAACAAGGTGTGTTGATAATTTAGACCATATAAAATTTCTATCTCTGTGTTCAGCATGCTGCTACAGGTTTGAGTTAAATAATGAGAAAACAAGTAGTCCATATTTGTTCATCTTCTCTGTGTGTCAAACACACCTTTCCACATAGAAGTGTGATTTTTTTCTATTTATTTATTTATTTATTTATTAATTATTTATTTATTATTCATTCAGTCATTCGTTATACATCTTGTATAGTGGGTCTCATGCCCTCTCTCCTCCAAGTCCCCATCACACAGGCCCACCCAATCTCACCCTCCTCATCTCTGAAAAGGGTGAGGTCCCCTCTGTGTACCAACCCACACTAACACCTCAAGTCACTGCATGACTAGGTACATCCTCTTCCACTGAGGATAGTTAAGATAGTCCATTTAGGGGAACAGAATTCACAGGGAGGCATCAGAGTCAGGGTAAGCTCCACTCCAGTGGCTAGTGAACATGGATCTCACGTTCGGTTAGTTATTAGATGGTCATTCCCTCAGTCTCTAGGATATCTTTGTGCCTGCATTGTAGACAGGACAAATTTTAGGTCGAACGTTTCGTGGGGAGGAAGGTGTCCTTATTCCCCTACTTGGAGTCCTGCCTGGCTACAGGAGGTGGACACTACAGTCTCCATACCCTCCACTTCCAGGAGCCTCAGCTAGAGTCATCCTCATATCTTCCCTGGAGCCTGCCCATCCAAGAGTGCTATCTTAACATGGAGAAATTGACTGATTTTAAAGGAAAAAGAATCATGATATAGAGAAGCATTTTAGCTATAGAGTTTAGAATAATTTCAATAATAAGTGCTGTTGTTGCTACAACTGTTTTTTTTTGCAAAAAGTCCTTTATATTAATAAAATTTCAAAATTTGTAAATAAAAATATAAATCTACTTAAACTCTTCCAAAGAAAGAGTTTCAAACAAATTGAACACATTTGTTAAGCACATCAATGTGTAACTTTTTCCACTTATATTTTTATTTTTTATTGGATTTTTTAAAATTTTTAATTTCAAATGTTATCCTCTTTCTTGGTTTCCCATCCATAAACCTCCTATCCCATTCCCCCTCCCCCTGCTTCTATGATGGTGATCCCCCACTCATCCACCCACACCTTCCTGCCTCCCCACCATGATATTTCCCTATACTGGGGCATCAAGCCTTGGCAGGACCAAGGGCTACTGCTCCCACTGGTGCCCAACAAGACCATTCTCTGCTACATATGCAGCTGAAACCATGGGTCTGTCAGTGTGTACTCTGGATGGTGGATTAGTCCCTGGGAGTTCTGGTTGGTTGGTGCTGTTGTTCTTATGGGATTGCAAACCTCTTCAGCTTCTTTAATCCTTTCTCTAACTCCTCCATTGGGTACCCCATTCTAGTTCAATGATTCACCTCTGTATTTGTCACACTCTGGCAGAGCCTCTCAGAAGATAGCTATATCAGCTCCTGTCAGCATGTACTTCTTGGCATCAGCAATATTGTCTGGGTTGGATGACTGTATATGGGCTAGATCCCCAGGTAGGGCAGTCTCTGGATGGCGTTTCCTTCAGTCTCTGCTCCAAGTCTTTCCTCCTGTGAGTATTTTTGTTCCTCCTTCTAAAAAGGACTGAAGGGTCTGCACTTTGGTCATCCTTCTTCTTGAGCTTCCTGTGGTCCGTGGATTGTATCTTGGGTAATCTGAGCTTTTAGGCTAATATCCACTTACCAGTGAGTGCATACCATGAGTGCTTTTTTGTGATTGGGTTACCTCACTCAGGATGATATTTTCTAGTTCCATCCATTTGCCTATGAATTTCATGAAGTCATTGTTTTTGATAGCTGAGTAGTACTCCATTGTGTAGATGTACCACATTTTCTGTATCCATTCCTCTGTTGAGGGACATCTGGGTTCTTTTCAGCTTCGGGCTATTATAAATAAGACTGCTATGAGCATAGTGGAGCATGTTTCCTTATTAAATGTTAGAGCATCTTTTTCAGCAAAGTGGCTGGATATAAAATTAACTCAGACAAATCAGTAGCCTTCCTCTACTCAAAGGATAAACATGGTGAGAAAGAAAGTAGGGAAATGACACAAATAATATACAATACCTTGCAAATGACTCTAACCATGCAAATGAAAGATTTGCATGACAAGAACTTCAAGTCTCTGAAGAAAGAAATTGAAGAAGATCTCAGAAGATGGAAAAAGCTCCCATGCTCATGGATTGGCAGGATTAACAGTAAAAATGGCCATCTTGCCAAAAGCAATCTACAGATTCACTGCAATTCCCATCAAAATTCCAACTCAATTCTTCATAGAATTAGAAAGATCAATTCAAATTCATTTGGAATAACAAAAATCCCAGGATAGCAAAAACTATTCTTAACAATAAAAGAACTTCTGGGCGAATCACCATTCCTGACCTCAAAGCTGTATTACAGAGCAATAGCGATAAAAACTGCATGGTGTTGGTACAGAGACAGGCAGGTAGATAAATGGAATAAAATTGATGACCCAGAAATGAACCCCCACACTCATGGTCACTTGATCTTTGAAAAAGGAGCTAAAGCCATTCGGTGGGAAAAAAAAAGACAGTATTCTCAACAAATGGTACTGGTTCAACTGAAGGTCAGCATGTAGAAGAATGCAAATCAATTTATTCTTATCACCCTGTACAAAGTTCAAGTCCAAGTAGATCAAGGACCTCCCACTTATTTTCAAATACAACTATTTAACCTCAGAGAAAAGAAAGTTCCCAAGCTAAGTTCTTAGAAAAAAAATGAGAATTATTTCTATGACTGACAGATGGAAAGGATCCATGGATACCAGAATAAGTAGTCACTGTTGCAGCATGTGTGTTTACTTTATTTTTTAAAACTAATTTATTTATTTTATGAATATGAGAACACTGTAGCTGTCTTCACACACTAGAAGAGGGCATCAGATCCCATTACAGATGGTTGTGAGCCACCACGTGGTTGCTGGGAATTGAACTCAGGACCTCTGGAAGAGTAGTCCATTCTCTTAACCGCTGAGCCAGCTCTCCAGCCCCATCTTACTCTTTTTTTTTTTTTTCATCTTTCTTAACTTGGGTATTTCTTTTTTTTCCTTTTTTCTTTTTTTCTTTTTTTCGGAGTTGGGGACCGAACCCAGGGCCTTGCGCTTGCTAGGCAAGCGCTCTACCACTGAGCTAAATCCCCAACCCAACTTGGGTATTTCTTATTGACATTTCGATTGTTATTCTCTTTCCTGGTTTCCAGGCCAACATCTCCCTAACTCCTCCCTCTCCCCTTGTATATGGGTGTTCCCCTCCCCATTCTCCCCCCATTGCCGCCCTCCTCCCCAACAATCACCTTCACTAGGTGTTCAGTCTTAGCAGGACCAAGGGCTTCCCCTTCCACTGGTGCTCTTACTAGGCCATTCATTGCTACCTATGAGGTTGGAGCCCAGGGTCAGTCTATGTATAGTCTTTGGGTAGTGGCTTAGTCCCTGGAAGCTCTGGTTGGTTGGCATTGTTGTTCATATGGGGTCTCGAGCCCCTTCAAGCTCTTCAGTCCTTTCTCTGATTCCTTCAATGGGGGTCCCGTTCTCAGTTCAGTGGTTTGCTGCTGGCATTTGCCTATGTATTTGCTGTATTCTGGCTGTGTCTCTCAGGAGAGATCTACATCTGGTTCCTGTCAGCCTGCACTTCTTTGCTTCATCCATCTTATTTAGTTTGGTGGCTGTATATGTAAGCATGTGTGTTTATATGTCCTTTGTCTTTTTATCATGTGAGGAATAGTTGTTCAACTTAAGGTGCCAGTCATACTATGCGCTCAGTTTTATTGGTGGCAGTTCAAAATCTTTATAAGGCAATATTATGAAATTCAGAGTCATGTTGTACAAAATCATAAAGCATATGCAGTCACATATAGATATATAGATATACCCATGTACCTGATGTTAGGAGTAACGCTCCATTTTTTTTAAAAAACTTTTATTGATTCTTTGTGGATTTGACATCATGCTCCCTAGTTCCAGTCATTTTCCATAGCTGCCCTCCACCATTACATCCTCCCCCCCAGAAAAAAAAGTTCACAGTGGAAGCTGTGGTGTGTCACACAGTATATTCTGTTGCCCAAGCATCTTTACTTGCAAATGTTCACTGATGTGAGTCATTGGTCTGGATTCTGCTACACTATCAGTAGTGGATCCTCACCAAGACTCCTCTCGAATATCCCCTTGTTGCCCTCAGTTACAGAAATCCTGCAGTTTTGGTTCTGTAGGACCTGTCCCTTAATGTGCTCCTGCAGCTTGTAGATGGGGTAGATGTTAGAATGGACCAACTGAAAGGATCTGGGCCTGGATGGTAGCTGAGTTGGTCAGCCTGCCAGCTCACCTTCACCCTCCTCACCAGGACCAGCTCTCTGGCTTTACCAAGGCAAGGGGCAGACCAGATCTCCCTCACTCATGCCACAAGGTCAGCTCTACAGTAGTGTATCCATCAAGGGGCAGGGCAAGCAGAGAGGGGTTGGGGGAAAGAGGGGATGGGGAAGGAGGGGGTGATGCTCTATTTTTGTTTTTTAAAATACATAGAATTTTATTACAGCAAACACATATAGTGTAACAAGTGTACATGTGTTCCTTTGAAATATATAGTCTGAGTAGCTCAGAGGCTCCTAATTTAATCTATTCACTTAACACAAAAGGTTAAAGGACACAAGCTTCCTCAGTGTAGTGTGTTTCATTCCAGCAATGGTCTTTCTTACCGAAGACCATAGCAAAGTCAACTCAAATATTAAACATTTTAGATATAAATCAAACTAACTGCAGTATAAAAGTTAGAATTTTTGTTTTGTATTAGTAAATCATTGTTTCTACCAAAGCTAAATGTGGTTAGAAAAGGCAAAACATTGAGAAGACCACATTTCATTTGTGGTTTTTGTAAAAGTTCAGCAGAAGAAGGCAGCACGCCTATTGTGATCCCCTGTGGGTTGTTAGAGCTGGGGGAGCCTGGGAAGCTAGATGTTGCCTAGTGTTACAGTTTTACTGCCCAGTAAAGAGTTAAGAGATAGGTGGTTGCCATGGTTGCTCATCAAAATGAATTGAAACCAAACTGTGCAGTTAAATAGGCTGATGGTGCCTCTTACTACAATTATCAAGATAAAATAAATTTAAGCGCTGATACTTCGATGGGATGAGATCCAGGAATATGATCTCTTTGTTTTTTTTTTTTTTTCCTTTATCTGACCTTTATCTTTAAAACCAGGGAGCATGTCAGGCACTTAGTTATTCACAACACTTTAGACTCATCAATAACAACAGGGACATGACCTGGGCAATAACACTGGCAGGAGCAAGAAGGACTTGTCCCTGGTCAGAGACTGTCTCAGCATGATGTGGGAATTGTTTGTATGGATGGAAATGTGAGTGTAAGGGAAAGATGGACAGTGTGCTGAAGTTAAGGAGTCAGAGAAAATTAAAAGACTGAGGAACCCTGTGTAGTGAAGAGTGAATAATATGGCCCTAGAAACTTCTTGGCATCAGGGTTACCAAAACCCATAGTCAATCAGATTTTTAAGCTAAGCTGGAAAAGCGATATGAAATAAATCAGAGAAGAGAAAAATTAGGAAAAATAGAAAAATAAGGAAACAGTTTAGAAAGATAATAAATGAAATAATTATTGATTTCAATTATTTCATTTCTCTGTGTAAATGAAATATGGCATCGATTGGCATTATTCAAGTCTGGCTTAAAGTTTTTGGCCACCACCTCTTGTAGCCAGACACCCTAGTGGAGTGATAGAGACATCAACCCACCCACAAGACTTTCAACCGAAAATTGATCCTCTCTACAAGAAATGCGGGCATGGGGGATGAAGCAGAGACTGAGGGAATGGCCAACCAGTAACCAGCCCAACTTTGGACCCACCCCATGGGTAAGCATCAATCCCTAACATTATTAATAATATTCTGTCATGCTTTCAGACAGGAGCAAGTTGTCCTTTGAGAATTCCACCCAGCATTTGACTCTGACAGGTGCAGGTACCCACAGCCAAATAGTGAATGTTGCTTGGGAACTCTTATGGAAGACGAGGAGGAAGGATTTTAGGCTCTGAAGGGGATAGGAACTCCACAGGAAGACCGACAGTGTCAACTAACCTGGACCTTTGGGGCTCTCAGAGTCTGAACCACGAACCAAAGAGCGTACATGAGTTGGATGGAGGCCTCCCCACTCATATGTAGCAGATGCGCAGCTTGGCCTCTATGTGGGTCCTGAACAACTGGAATGGAGGCTATCCCAAAAGCAGTAGCTGGGTTGCCTTGTCTGGCCTCAGTGGGAGAGAAAGTGCCTAGCCTCGCAGAGACTTGAAATGCCAAGGTGAAGGATACCCTACACCCCCACTTACTCAGAGAGGGGATGGGGGATGGGGAATGGGGGATTCCGGGGGTGTGGGGGGTGGGGGCAGTGAGGGAATGTACAGGAATATATAAAAAAATAAAATTAAAAAAAAATGGACACTTTGACCAGGATGTGCAGTGTGTGGTATGGACAGTGAATATATAAAAATACAATTAAAATATTGGCACTTTGGATGTGGCTCAGTGTGTGCGCTTGTAGGGGACACAGAAGAGTTCTGTAGATGAAAAAAAAAAAACCAAAAAAAAAAAAGAAAAAAGCACAGCTGGCATGACAGCATTCACTTGAAACTGTTCCTCAGAAGGCAACCACGTGTCCCTGTCCTAAACAGAGCTAACGAAAATGTAAAGGGAACCAAAGGAAAATAGTGAAAGGTTAAAGGACAAAGATAAAGGAGAAGAGAAGAAAAGAAAAGAAATGAGGCTGCAAACAACGTTAGAAGATGGGCACCGGGAGGTCCCAGTATCTCCCAGCTGCATATGGGGTACGTGGCTTCCTCGGCTGCAGAATCGTGACTCGGGAGGGCAATCAGAACAGAAAGCTATATAGGGTAGATAATGCGTGGGCTGCGTTGGGCATGACTGAGTATAGTGTTGCTGGGAGTCTGGGAGTTGAGGGCATTTTAGGAAGAATAGATAATTTCACCAGTGGGGGACATGGGAGTCGAGGGAATAAAGCCAGTATAAGAACAAGTTTATGAAAGGGTTTTCTGCCTGGAAAGCAGCTGAAAACTCTTTCAGGATATTTGATCACACTGTGAACCCCAAGATTGTGTTATTTACAGAAAACCCCCTATTTTTAGTTGTGTGGCTCAGCTTTAGCACACAACTTTAATCCAAGAGTTTCTGTTTTAGTATTGTAAATGGGATTAAACAAAGTAAACAATAGGTCAAGAGCAGAGGCAGGGCAGGCAACCAGCCAGCAGGAAATGACATAGGATTATTACAAAATAGCCATAGAGAATGAGCGGGAGTGAGGAGAATAGCTAGAGAGACACAGGAAGTGGAGGGGGGGGAACATTAGGTTTGAAGGATGTTTTTTGAGACAGTGTGGTAAAAGGAGAGGTCTGGGACATCAGTTGAGGAAGGTCAGCTGGGTGCTTTCTCTGCCTCTCTGAGCTAGCAGGCTTTCACCCCAGCATCCAGCTCCTGAGTCTTCAGTGGTAAAGTTGAACAATCGAGATTTCGTTAGAAAGAAAGAAAGGGAGAGAGGGGGGAGGGAGGAAAAGAAGACGAGAAGAGAACAGAAGAGAGGAAAGGAATCAGGGAAAGACACACTGTACAGGGGGTTGGGTCTGGGAACAGAGGGAGAGTTGAACATCTATAGTCAGCTTACCTGGTTCTCAGGAAGGAGTGGCCTGTAGGTTAGCTGGGGTACCTGCTGAAGTTGGGGGCTGGATAGAGCAACTGTGGAATGATAGGTTAGGAAGTGAAAGTCTGGGATCCACAGGAGATGTGGGTAGCAGGGGAAATGAAGGATAGGATACCGGGATGAGTTGAGCAAAGGAGACTTGCAGGAGATCTTCTGATTCATTGGGCATGGAGTCAGAGAAGCAAGGGAGACCACAGTAGGTGTTCTGCTATAGAGCTGTGGATGAGACTCGGGGTGGGATCTGAAGGAACAGAGACGTGAAGATCTGCAGTCAGATCTGCACCTGATTCCTTGGTAGGAGTCTCCTTATTGTGGATTGCTGTCGAGCACAGGTGAAATATAAGACATGAATCTGTGATTGGGCAATGAAAAAGGAAGGCAGGGCTGAGAGTTTCAGAGAGAGAAGACAGGGGACCAACAGACTAAAGGACAGAGAAGATGGAAGAAGAAGACGAACCAGATCCACATGGCTTGAAATAGCCACAGGTAGCTATGCATATCATAAAAGAGGGTAGAATAATATAGGACAATCTGTTCAATCTAGGTGGGTAACTTGTATCAATATCAGTTGGCTCTGAGTTCATTGTGTGGGTATTTTGTGAGTTAAGAATTTATTGCTATAAATCTGACTGATAAATTACAAGCCTCTAGAGTTTTGATTTTTACTGGGTCACAGTAAAACAGCGGTTCAGCAAGCGAATTGTGAGAAGTTGGACAGACACCGAATGGGGTTAGCCATGGGGTGGGGAGACCATCAGGGCTGGAGATTGATTTTTTTTTTTAATTATGACATTTTCAGATACCTTGAGTATTATTTTACCCTCATTCAGCCTTCTTTATTTATCTACCTTTATGTACCTAATTGGGGCCTCCCATATTTTCCTCCATACTACTTTGTTTAATGTTTACTTTTTTATAACATGGTGACTAATGTTGGTATGTGTGGCAGAACTTTCCCCTAATGAATAAAGACTTCAAGGAGTCAATCACTGGGTGAGTAGGCGGCCACTTCTGTGTTGAGAGGTTAAAGAGGGGAAGCAGGAAAAGAGAGGTCTTTTGGACGGGAGAGTTGTTGGAGTACACTAATGTAGGTGGGCGAGGTCCCCTGGTTCAGGTGGTGGAGCCACTAGGATTTAATTTATAAACTGGAGGATTTATAACTTATAAGAGCTTATAAATTAGGATGCTAATTGCTGTGCTCAATAATTGTGTTACCTGTTGATTCTAAACTAAGTTTAGGTGGTGTTTTCCTTCACACGGTGACTCAACTGGGCTCCAGAGAAAGGGTATGGCAGCAAAACGTGGGTTTGGGAGAAGTGCACCCCAACGAGACGTGGGAATTTGGAAGCATGGGGCTGGCGTGGCAGCAACCCACCTAGGGAACTTAGTGAGCCAGGTAGAGAGATTTTGGAGCTCTAAGTCAGAGAGTCTGTTGGGATGAGAACAGGCCAGTCTGTCTGGCAGTGCCTTGCTAGTGGTAGTGTGGGATTCGTATTTTTTATTTCATGCTACAGGTGTGTCATTGGAGTACCTCTCTTGTCCCATACAAGAAGAAGATTTCTCTTTAATGCTGGTTACCTCTTTAAAAATTATAGCTGTTTTTCTCAGCACCCACCTTGTATATAATTTTAAATACATTCCCTTAAGTACCTCAGTGGCATACTTTTTTTTTTTTAATCATTTGTTTGTCTAACTGTAGATTGAATAAGAACAGTATATAGTAACCATAACATAGCCTAATGCTGTACCGTGTTGAACTTTGCCAACCAAATCAATGGTTGATTACACTTGAACTGTGCTTCACTCAAATCCTAAGGATCCCACTGAACGCAGCCAGATTCTATTCCAGGATGTAACACGAATGACATGTAGTCCAATTTCTAATTCAATTCTTGTTCTCTTCTGGAAATTCACAAGCTGGACTTCTACTCTGCATCTCTGTTGACATTCTGGGCTTCCAAACTCCTACAAGAATGCCCCATTAAGCTCTGATTACAACATTCTCAAGCCTTTTCAGACCAAAGTTTCAAACAGTTCTATACTTCCACAGACGAGTTCCAAGGGCCTATACCAAATGCATAGATTTCTTTTAGCTCTGATCTCACTCTCATTTGTTTTGGCTTTTTGAGACAGGGTTTCTCTGTGCAACCCTGGCTGTCCTGGAACTTACTCTATAGACCAAGTTGCCCCAGGCTGGCCTTAAACTCCTTTATGTATCTATTATTTTCTCAATGCTGTGACTGAGCAAATACTTTAGCTGAAGCAAATTAAGAGAGGAGTTGTGTATTTTGCTTCATGGTTTAAAGGGGTTGCAGTTTATCAGGTAGGGGCAACGTGGCAGCAGGAGCTAGGACTGGCTACTCATATAATGTGCAGCCGGCATGCAGAGCACAGACAGGAACTGGGTCCTTAGCATCAAGCCTCCTGCATTGCTCCTTCATTCATCTAGGCTATGCCTATTGAAAGCTCTATGACATTTTCCAGAAGTGCCATGAGCTGGGGACAGGTTTTCAAACACGTGAAACAGAGATATTTCATATTCAGACCATAGCAGGTATATCATCAATGAAGCTGCTGTGAACACTTTATGTATGCACTTTAAAGTAATGATTTATTTCTTTTAGACATATACCTGGGGGTTAAAATTCTCTATTACAGAGTAGGCCACTTTGACCTTTAGTAGAAGAGTTTTCTAAAATAACAGAATCAATTTATACATTACTAAGTATGTATGAAAATCCTGCATGTTTGTCAATTCTTGGTGTAGATTTAATAATTCTTGTTGGTGTGTTTATTCCCTCATGAGGTTATTACCACTGAAACACCATTGCTTATATTTATTGATCATTTAAATATCTCCTTTGATAAATTGCCCATTCAAATATTTCTTCCATTAAAATGTGGTTTGCCTTTTCTCTAAATTAATTTTGAAGTATAGTTTAGGAGAGGGGGAGGGGGAAAGGGTAGAGAGAGGTAGAGAGAGAGAGAGAGAGAGAGAGAGAGAGCGTGCGCTTAAGATAGAAGAACGAAGGAGAATAAAAACCTGTGAGAAAGGATTCTTGGGGTGTTCTGGATGTTTTTAAATTTCTCAAGAGAGGAAGAATTCTCTTAAGCTGAGAATTGTCCTTTTTTAAAAAATAGAAAAATTCAGTCCTTTATTTTTCAAAAGATATCATTAAACAATGGTATACTGATGCTTTGAAATTCTATGCAGCAATTAAAATGACAACACTCCCAAATCCTTCCCCCTTCAGCAGAAAACCATCTTCAGAGAGAAGAATGAAGTTCATTTTATCTTTCCTCTTTCCTTCATTTTATTTTATTTTTTAATTCTTCTCCTGTATAGTATGCCCCAATTGCAGTTTCCCCTCCCTCCTTGCCTCTCAGTTTCCATTTCCATTGGCCCTTCCAGATCCACTCCTCCTCTATTTCTCTTCAGAAAAGAGTGGGTCTTCCAGAGATATCAACAAAACAGAGCACAACTTGTTACAATAAGATTAGGCACAAATTATTATCAGGGCTAGGCAAGTCAACCCAGTCAGAGGAAATCTGTTTGTTCACAGCAATAGCACAGTGACTAAGACAATAACTAAGTTGCTGATTTTTTTTTTTTGTTCTATGTTTCTGGGCTATCCATATACCTTCCAGTTCCTGGTCATTCAGGCAGAGTTAGGTATGGTATGGGCATTCCCTTTTGTGATGTGGGCCTCAAATTAGACCAGCCATTGGTTGATGTTATCACAAGTTCCACACCTCCATTGCCCACTCACATCTTGCAGATAGGATAGATTGTAGGTCAAAGATTTTGTGGCCTGGTTGGTGTTCCAGTCTCACCACTGGAAGTGACTTGGTTACAGAAGGTGGCCTTTTCAGGCTTCATAGCCTTTATGACAAAGAATCCTTGCTAAGTACTTGTTTGGACATGGTCATTGCTGCTCTATGCACAATAACTGGGTAATGGGAATAACCTACTTGCCCATCAACTAATGAAAATAATAATTTAAAATGTGGTACATATACAGTATGGAATACTATTCAGCTATAAATAAAAATGAAATCATGATCTTTGTAGGCATCTGGGTATAGCTATAAAATATCATATTGAATGAGTTAACACAGATTCACAACTATAAATGTTGCATGTTCTCTCTCATCTGGGGTTCCTAGTTCCAAATCTTCAGATTAAGTTTGCAACCTGAAGTAAAGGCATTAACCAGTGAAGTAGAAGAGAATAGTGGGGTACAAGTGATCTGAATGGAGAATTGGGGAAATGAACAGCCTTTAAGTTGTAGGGAGAGGAGTTAAATACAGAAGGAGGAGGAGCATAACATATCTAATTATCTAGTAAGGAAGCAAACTATTAACTATCTACCTAAAAACATCTACAATAGATTTAAGTCAGTTTCAACAAATATGTGTGTGGTTTAAACACAATGTCCCCATCTGAGATGATGACTATCATCTACTCAAGAATAACAGACCATCTGACAAAAAACCCAACATCAGACTTCCTCATTTGAGTTGTTGGTCAGGTCTGTCCAAGAGACTCCCCAAACATTATAGGCTATTGTTATTGCTTTTGGTTGTCCCTCAAAAGACCTTATTGCTAACACACCATGCACTTAAGACAGAGAAACTAAAGGGCCTGGACTGGATCCAACCTGAAAGTTTCTTTCCTCAAGACTGTCTTTCATGGTAAGAGAAGTCACAATGTAACATTGAGAACCATTCTCCTGATAGATTATCCAATCCCAAGTGGTTAACATAATGGTAACCATCATCTTTCTAATTGTGACTTAAGGCTCACATAATAAAAAGAAAAAAAAATACCTGGTACATAAGGCCTAGCTAACTATCTGAAATGCTAGAGAAGCTACTAATTATGGAGGAGAATTTACCCTAACCACTTTACCAAACCAGCATAAGCCTAACTTCAATCTAAATATTTGTCCATATACTCACAGATAAGTGTAGTTCTCACTACTCATTAAGTAATTTTATTTTTTCAATGCATTGGAACTGTCCTAGGGTTTTACTGATGTGAACAGACACCATGACCAAGGCAACTCTTATAAAGACAACATTTAATTGGGGCTAACTAATAGATTCAGAGGTTCAGTCCATTATCATCAAGACAGGAACATGGCAGCATTCAGGTAGGCATGGTGCAAGAGGAGCTGAGAGTTCATCTAAAGGCTGCTAGCAGAATACTGGCTCTATGCAGCTAGGATGAGGGTCTTTTAGCCTACACCCACAGTGACACATCTACTCCAACAGGGCCACACCTTCTAATGGTGCCACTCCCTGGGCCGAGCATATACAAACCATACAGAGACGATTATATAAAACTCTCAATTTACCAATGTTTACAATTGTGGAGCCCAATCCCAACCAATACTTCTCTAACACATCTCCTACATTTAAGGCTCAAGGATAACTATAAAAGGGAGCTCAGAAAGATTGTAAGAACCAGAGTAACAGCATTTTTGCTCTGAGATAGTCTTCTAGAAATGTAGGAAAAATTGTACCCATCATGTTTGATTAAATTGCAATATATCCCATAATTTCATATGCATTAACAGTTGGACATTGGTGGAACCTTCAGAGAAGGATTAGGAGGTGTGGCCTTTCTGAAAAAAAATGTGGCCCTTGGGATTTGTAGTTTCAAAAGACTTCTGCTATTTCTAATGTTCTTTCTTTGCCTCTTGTTTGCAAATCAAGATGTGCCAACCTACTGCCATCCCATTACATAATCATCATGAATTCGTACATTGTGAAACCATGAACTGAACTAAATGGTTTCTTTTATAAATTGCCTTGGTCGTGGTGCTTTGTCAGAGTGATAGAAAACTAGTACAGATATTGGTATCAGGAGTGAGGCACAGGCCTGCCTATGTGACTGTTTTCGAAGGACTCTGGAAAAATTAAGGACTTTGAACTAGGAAAGTGGCTAATTGTAGCAACCAGAGCTCCATGGGTTCTTCTAATAATATAAAGATGGGAGTGCTGATAGCTGTGCAGACTTGGGGAAGTTCAAAGAGGACCAATATTGTAGATACTAACCCTGTGTCAGATGCAAAACTGGGAATTATTTTCGTCCTATTCTATAGGCTGCTGCTTTCTCCAAATGATGGTGTCCTTTGCTGTATGGAATCTTTTCAGCTTTATGAAGTCCTGAAAATTAGTTGTTGGTATTATTGCCTGAGCTGTTAATGTTCTGTTCAGAAAGTCCTTCCCTGTGCTAATGAGTTCAAGCTTATTCTCCACTTTCTTTTCTATTAGGTTCAGTGTATATGGTCTTGTATTGAAGTCAATGGAACTGTTTTTATTCTTCTACATGTAGCTATCTCGTTTGATTTTTTGCAGCATTTGTTGAAATGTTTTTTTTTTTTTTTTGTGGAAACATTCCCCAGCCTCCGAAAAACACCCAAGAGAACTAAAACAATTCTAAATAAGAACTGCTGAAGGTGTGGGCATCCCACATATCAAGTTATATTACAGAGCTATGGTAAGAAAAACAGCATGCGATCAACCTAAAAGCACATCAATGAATGGATTCAAATCAAAGGCTCAAACATATATCCACACACTTATGGACACCTCCTTTTTGACAAAGAAGTCAGAAAGACATATGGAAGATAGATATTTACTGTAAATAAGTGAAGTCTATTTTGTTTTAAAAACTGATTGTAGTAAAGTAAAAACTATTTTTTCAATGTACAGACCAGTTGTACCAGAATGATCATCTCCATATCATACTCTCTGCTCAACATAGTAAAAGGAATATACAGCAAACCAGTAGCTGATATCAAACTAAATGGAGAGAAATTGAAGCAATCCCACTAAAAATCAGGGACTAGACAAGGCTGCCCACTCTCTCCCTACCTATTCAATATAGTACTTCAACTCCTAGCCAGAGCAATTAGACAATGAAAGGAGGTCAAAGGGATACAAATTGGAAAGAAAGAAGTAAAAATATCACTATTTTCAGATGGTATGATAGTATACTTAAATGACCCCAAAAATCCACCAGAGAACTCTTAAACCTGATAACATTAGCAAAGTGGCCGGATATAAAATTAACTCAAACAAATCAGTAGCCTTCATTTACTCAAAGAATAGATGGGCTGAGAAAGAAATTATGGAAACAACACCCTTCACCCGTCACAAATAATATAAAACATTTCTGTGTGACTCTAAGCAAGCAAGTGAAAGACCTATATGAAAAGAACTTCAAGTTTCTGAAGAAAGAAATCAAAGATCTCAGAAGATGGAAAAATCTCTCATGCTCATGGGTTGTCAGGATTAATATAGTAAAAATGAGGCATCTTGCTGAAATCAATCTACAAATTCAACGCAATTCCCATCAAAATTCCAATTCAATTTTGCATAAAATTAGAAAGAGCAATTGTCAAATTCATTAGGAATAACAAAAAACCCAGGAGAGCAAAAACTATTCTCAACAAATAAAAGAACTTCTGGGGGAATCACCATCCCTTACCTCAAGCTGTTCTACAGAGTAATCATATAAAAACTGTATGGTATTGGTATAGATATAGTCAGGTAGATCAATGGAATAGAATTGCAGACCCAGAAATGAACCCATACACACTTCTGGTCACCTGATCTTTGACAAAGTAGCTAAAACCATCCAATGAAAAAGAGACAGCATTTTCAACAAATGGTGCTGGTTCAGCTGGTGGTCTGCATGTTCAAGAATACAACTTGATCCACTTTTTCTTCTTGTACAAAGCTGAAGTCCAAGTGGATCAATGACCTTCCCATAAAACCAGATAAGATGAATCTAATAGACGAGAAAGTGGAGAAAAGCCTCAAACACATGGGCACAGAAGAAAATTTCCTGAACAGACACCAATGGTTTATGCTCTAAGATCAACAACCAACAAATGGAACCTCATAAAACTGCAAAGCTTCTGTAAGGCATAGAACACTGTCATCAGGACAAAATGGCAACCTACACATTGGGAAAAGATCTTTACCAATCCTACATTTCATAGAGGGTTAACATCCAAAATATACAAAGAACTTAAGAAGTTAGACTCCAGAAAACCAAATAGCCCTATTAAAAAGTGGGCTACAGAGCTAAACAGAGAATTCTCACCTGAAGAATCTTGCATAATCTTGCATGCTGAGAAGAACTTAGAGAAATGTTCAACATCTTTAGTCATCAGGGAAATGATTATTAAAACATCCCTGAGATTCTACCTCTCATCAGTCAGAATGGCTAAGATGAAAAACTCCAGTGACAGCAAATGCTTGCGAGAATGTAGAGAAAGAGGAACACTCCTCCATTGTTGGTGGGAATGCAAGCTAGTACAACCACTCTGGAAATCAGTCTGGCATTTCCTTTGAAAATTGGAAATAGTTCTATTTGAGAACCCAGATATACCACTCCCAGGCATATACCTAAAAGATTCTCCAATATATAACAAGTACACATGCTCCATTATATTTATAGTAGCCTTCTTTATAATAGCCCGAAGTTGGGAAGAACTCAGATGTCTTTCAACCAAAAAGAATGGATACAGAAAATGTGGTACATTTACACAAGACCCAGTTATTAAAAACAATGACTTCAGTCACCAGGAACACCTACACACCTGAGAGCAGAGGTAAGACCAACTTTTCTGCTCCAAGTGACCTGCCTGATGGACTCAGGACACATAAAGGCAGAAGTCCTCTAGGATGGGACAATTCTGATTTCTGGCTGTACCTGGAACTGAACTGAACTGATCCCACAGCTCCCTGCAGTCAAATCCCTAGGGGAGAGAGCTGAACTCCCAGAAGTGCGGACAATCCTGAGACTGCAGGACAGACTGCCACTTCTGCCTACTTCTGCCCACATCCCTGGCCCAAGAGGAAACTGCATAGTGCTTCTGGATATAGGAATATAGGAACAGTCAGTGGCAGGAACCTGCTGGTTTTTGCCTGGGCCCAGAACTGAACTGAACTGGTCCCACAGCTCCCTGTACCCAAATCCAATTGGGGAGAGAGAATTGGACTCTCAGAAGTGCAGACGATCCTGAGAACTCAGAGGAGACAACTACTTTCTGCCACATTTCTGACCCAAGAGGAAATTGCCTAGTGCCATCTGTGCTCCCTGGACCTAAAGTCATGGACACCCTTCCAGTTTCTGCCTGCTCCGAACTGAAAGCCAGTCATTGGGAGTGCCTACATGCCTGAGAGTAGAGCTCTCTGTTCCCAGATACAGCTGAAAGAAAACAGGTCTACAGGAGTGCTGACACACAGGCCTACAGGAGGGTCAAGCCACTGTCAGAGACAGCAAGACAAGCTAGCACCAGAGATAACCTGATGGTGAGAGGTAAGCACAGGAACCTAAGCAACAGAAACCAAGATTACTTGACATCATCAGAGCCTAGTTCTCCTACCAAGGCAAATACTGGATATCCAAATGCACAAGAAATGCGAGGTTTGAATTTAAAATCACATTTTATGATGATGATGGAGGACTTTAAGAAGGACATAAGTAACTCCTAAGAAATACAGGAGGACACAAGTAAATAAGTAGAAGCTCTTAAAGATGAAACACAAAAATCCCTTAAAGAATTAAGGAAAACACAACCAAACAGGTGAAGGAACTGAAAAACACCATCCAGGATTTAAAAATGGAAATAGAAACAATGAAGAAAGCACAAAGGGAGACACCTCTGGAGATAGAGATCAGGAGTCATAGAAGCAAGCATCATCAACACAACACAAGAGATAGAAGAGAAAATCTCAGGGGCAGAATATACCATAGAAAACATTGACACAACGTTCCAAGATAATGTAAAATGCAAAAAGTTCCTTGCCCAAAACATTCAAGAAATCCAGGACACAATGAGAAGATCAAACCTAAAGATAATAGATATGGAAGAAAGTGAAGACTCTCAACTTAAAGGGCCAATAAATATCTTCAACAAAATTATAGAAGAAAACTTCCCTAACCTAAAGAAAGAGATTCCCATAAACAGACAAGAAGTATATAGAACTCCAAATAGATTGGACCAGAAAGGAAATTCTTCCCATCAAATAATAGTCAAAACACCAGATGGACAAAACAAGGAAAGAATTTTAAAAGCAGCAAGGGAAAAAGGTCAAGTAACATATAAAGCAGACCTATCAGAATCATGTCAGACTTCACACCAGAGACTATGAAAGCCAGAAGATCCTGGGCAGATGTTATACAAACTTTAAGAGAACACAAATGCCAGCCCAGGCTACTATATCCAGTAAAACTCTCAATTAACATAGATGGAGACATCAAGATACTCCATGACAAAACCAAATTTACACAATATCTTTCTACAAATCCAGCACTACAAAAGGTAATAGATGGAAAACTCCAACACAAGGATGCAATCCCCATCAAAATTCCAACTCAATTCTTCATAGAGATAGAAAGAGCAATTTGTAAATTCATTTGGAATAACAAAAAAGCCCCCAGGGTAGCTAAAACTATTCTCAACAGTAAAAGAATTTCTCAGGGAATCACCATCCCTGACCTCAAGCAGTATTACAGAGCAATAGTCATAAAAACTGTATCGTATTGGTATAGAGACAGGCAGATAGATCAGTAGAAAAGAATTGAAGACCCAGAAATGAACCCACACACCTATGGTCACTTGATCTTTGAGAGAGGAGCCAAAACCATCCAATGGAAAAAAAAAAGATAGCATTTTCAACAAATGGTGCTGGTAAAACTGGAGGTCAGCATGTAGAAGAATACAAATTGATCTATTCTTATTGCCCTTACATGCCTTAAGTCCAAGTGGATCAAGGACTTTCACATCAAACCAGATACACTCAAACTAATAGAAGAAAAAGTGGGGAAGAGTCTCAAATGCATGAACACTGGGAAAAATTTCCTGCAGAGAAAACCAATGGCTTATACTCTAAGATCAAGAATCGACAAATAGGTCCTAGTAAAATTGCGAAGCTTCTGTAAGGCAAAGGACACTGTCACTAGGCAAAATGGCAACCAACAGATTGGGAAAAGCTCTTTTACAATCCTATATTGATAGAGGGCTAATATCCAAAATATACAAAGAACTCAAAAAGTTAGACTCCAGAGAGCCAAATAACCCTATTAAAAATGGGGTACAGAGCTAAACAAAGAATTCTCAGCTCAGGAATATTAAATGGCTGAGAAACACCTAAAGAAATGTTCAACATCCTTAGTTATCAGGAAAATGCAAATCAAAACAACTCTGAGACTCCACCTCATACTGGTCAGAATAGCTGTGATCAAAAGCTCAGGTGACAACAGATGCTAGCCAGGATGTGGAGAAAGAGGAACACTCCTCCATTGTTGGTGGGGTTGCAGACTGGTACAACCATTCTGGAAATCAGTCTGGAGGTTCCTCAGAAAATTGGACATTGTGCTACCTGAGGACCCAGCTATAGTACTCCTGGGCACATACTCAAAAGATGCTCCAATGTATAAGAAGGACACATGCTCCACTATGTTCATAGCAGCCTTATTTATCATAGCCAAAAGCTGAAAAAAACCCAGATGCCCTTCAACAGAGGAATGGATACAGAAAATGTGGCACATCTACACAATGGAATACTACTCTGCTATCAAAAATGATGACTTCATGAAATTCATAGGCAAATGGATTGAACTAGAAAGTATAACCCTGAGTGAGGTAACCCAATCACAGAAAAACACACATGGTTTATACTCACTGATAAGTGGATATTAGCCCAAATGGTTGAATTAACCAATATACAATCCACAGACCACATGAAGTTCAAGAACAAGGATGACCAAAATGATGATGCTTCACTCCTTCTTAAAAGGGGAAACAAAAATATTCATAGGAGGGGATATGGAGGCCAAGTTTGGAGCAGAGACTGAAGGAATGTCCATTCAGAGCCTGCCCCACATATGGCTCATATACATACAGCCACCAAAACTAGATAAGATGGATGAAGCTAAGAAGTGTATGCTCACAGAAACTGGATATAGATCTCTCCTGAGAGGCACAGCCAGAGCATGTCAAATACAGAGGTGAATGCTAGCAGCAAACCATTGCACTGAGAATGGGACCCGTGTTGGAGGAATTAGAGAAAAGATTGAAAGAGCTGAAGTGGCTTGCAATCCCATAAGAACAACAATGCCAACCAACCAGAGCTCCCAGGAGTCCACTACCTAAAGAAGACTCTACATGGACTGACCCATGGCTCCAGCTGCATCTGTAGAAGAGGATGGCCTTGTTTGTCACCAATGGAAGGAGAAGCCCTTTGTCCTGCCAAGGTTGGACCCCCAGTCTAGGGGAATGTCTGGGGGGGTGACAAGAAGGGGAGGGGAACACCTTATCGAAGAAGGAGAGGGGCATGGGATACAGGGCTATGTCTTGGAAACGGGGAAATGGAATAACATTTGAAACGTACATAATAATTATCCAATAAAAGAAAACAACGACAACAACAAAAAAGCTAATGAGTTCATGAAATCTGAGGCAAATGGAAGGAACTAGAAAATATCATCCTGAGTGAGGTAACCCAGACACAAAACACACACATGGTATGTATTTACTGATAAGTGGATATTAGCCCAAAAACTCACAGTGTCCCTATTACCACCCATAGTCCATATGGATCTTAGGAGGAAGGAAGACCAGGGTGTGGGTGCTTCAGTCCTACATTAGGGGGGAATAGGATGATCTTGTGAGGTGGATGCAGGAGGAGAACTGGGAGGGAAATAGGAGGGGGAGGAAATAAGGGGGTAGTATCAGGTACTTGAGGGGTCAGGAGAGAGGTACAGAAGGTTAGGAAATTGAATAAAAATATGTAGCAGGGGGGATGACTAAATGGGGATAGCTACTCGAGGGTCCCAGAAGCCAGGAAAATGAGAGGCTCCTATGACCCAATCAGGATGATTTTAGTAGAGAAAGGGATGTAGAACCTGTAGAGACCACCACCAGTAGATAGGCAAGGCCCCAGGTTGAGGGATGAGACCACACACTTATCTCAAATTTTTTAACCCAGAAATATTCTGTCCAAAGGAAGAAAGAACAGGGACAAACATTGGAGCAGGGACTGAATGAATGGCCATCTGGAACTGCTTCACCTGGGGATCCATTCTGTCTATAAGAGACACTTGCTGACAGGAACCTGGTGTGGCTGTTCCTTGGGAGGTTCAGCAAGTAACTGATCAATATAGATGTGGATGCTTGGAGCCATCCTCCAGACTGAGCTCAGTGACCCTGGTTGGTGAGCTGGCAGAAGGCCTGAAGGAGCTGTGGAGGATTACAACCCCATGGGAAGGAGACTATCAGCTGGCTGGACTACCCAGTGCTCCCAGGGACAAGACCACCAATCAAGGAGTGTACAGGGAGGGATCCATGGCTCCAGATACATAGGTAGCAGAGGTTGGCCTTGTCTGACATCACTGGGAGGGGAAGTCCTTGGTCCTGTTGTGGTTTGATACTGCAGGGGGATGCTGGAGGGGTGGGGCAGGAGTGGGTGGGTGGGGGGAGCACTCTCATAGAGGCAAAGTGGAGGAAATAGAGGGAGGTTGTTGTATGGGCGGGCTTGTGGAGGGGTAACTGGGAAGTGGGATACAATTTGAGATATAAATATATGTAATGATTAATTAAAAAAATGAAAAAGAAATGGTATTGAAAGTTGTGTGACAGAGGGAACAAGTCATATAAAACCAATTAGAATAGCAACTTATTCAATAGAACTTTTAAAGTCATAATATGTTACAGAAATGAATTCTAATGTTTTACACACTACAGCACTCCAATCAAATTATTATGTTCAGGAAAATTATCTATTAAAGTTGGAGAAATAAAACTTCTGTGAGGTAAACAAACTAAAAAAATCTATGATCACTAGTTTAGTTCTACACAGAATTGTGGGGTCTGTGGCAGAACTGAAGCATGTATTCCTGGTTGAAGAGGTTCTTACAGAGGTGCAGTCCCATGGTGACACCCAGCCATGGCTTGGCTGGGTGTCCAATATTTTAAAGTTTCTTCCTAGTCTTCCCTGCCTTCTGGATTCCAACATCACCTTGTCTCATAATTGTGCGACAACATGACTTCAAAACAGAGCAGAAGTCCTATGGATTGGATTTGATTGAGCAAAAATTTAAACATGATTAATGGGAGGTTAATTGAGGTAATTGAATAAGAAGTTAAGAAACAAAGATGCTTGTTGGATATTCATTAAGCTTATTTATAATATCAGCCTGTATAAGGAGAATCACCTTTGTGAGGAAGATGAACTCATGAGAGCAACAAGATCACATTCATTATTGGGTTGATAAAGAATCCATGCTGAAAAAAATGCCTGCTAGGCAGGATGTGTATGAATCCTGCTGTTCCGAAAGACTATTATGAGGGAAAGAACATTTTAAATTGGCTTCCTAAAAGCCAGGGGTAGCTCCACAGTCCATGGAAGACCAAGCTAGGCCTGGCCCCAAAGAGTCTTCAGTCACATTACTATGTGCACTAAAGAAAGAATATCAATGAGACAATATCAAGTTAAAATCAGTAACAGTTGATCATCAGGATGACCCCTTAAAAACAGAAGTGGTTATTAGGCTAAGCTGGTGGTTCTCAACCTGTGGGTTTTTAACTCCTTTGAGGGTCAAACCACTCTTCACTGTGGTTGCCTAAGACCATTAGAAAACACAGATATTTACGTTACAGTTCATAATAGCAGTAAAATTACAGTTATGAAGTAGCAACAAAATATTCTTATGGTTGGAGTCACCATGAGAAACTATATTAAAGGATCACAGCATTAGGAAGGTTGAAAACCATTGGGTGAAGCCATAACTGTCAAGAACATTTTTAGGTTGTTGGAATCTTGGAATCCTGGAAAAACAGAAACATGTTTGGTCAACACCTGAAAAAGTGTGACTCATTTATTCCAAAGAATAACACGGGGTTGGTCGATGGAAATTGGGCTATGCAATTGATTTCCAAGGAAGATGATATAATATGAGGCTTTTCTGTGTTTTCTTCTACCATGCACTTCAGATGTCTTTTGGGCAACATGTATACCTCTTTTGGCATAAAGTTTTTGTGCATTGCTGTGTTGAATGATTATACCTGTGTTATTCAAATATTAATTTCTCTTCATTCAAATCTTTTTTTCCAGGCATGGTGTTGCGATGCTTATGTCTAAAATCCCCTATCTCAAGTTTGTGTAAACAATTCTTACCATTTATTCTTTGGTTTGTTAATCAATACTTATCATCCAAATGGCTTAGCAGAGAAAGAATAGGGCAGAAACTTACACCAACCAAGGGAAGGAAAGAGAGAGGAAGGGAGATGAAGATTGGTTATGAGGAGAGGGTCCAAAAAGGCACCCTGAGGAAAACACCCGAAGCCCAAAGAACCAGATCAGTAATAATATGTAGGTTTCATGGGATTGGGACTGGGAAGTAGCTAGATTAGCATAAGAGATTAAGGTAGATCCTTCCTGCCCAGGTATTGAGGTATAGCTCGAAATAAATCTTGCTTTCTCTGTATGATTATTGGGGACTAGTAAAGATAAAGAAATACAGCCTCCAGATTAATTCACTGTTTACATTTATATTTAAATAATTAATTTTATACCTCAAGTATAGTGTCAAGGGTGGAGACCTACTAAAGCCATATGCACCTGCATCTGATTCTTCACTCCAGAGCTTAAAGAACCAGTCCTTCTCCCTAAAGAATGCATTGACTTTTTGATAAAAATGTATAATGCTGGATTCTTCATACAAGACCTTGATCACCTTCAGATTAGATATGTTGTTTTTATAAGCATCCTAAGGGCAATTTTAAATTACCTAAACTCCAGGAAGTATATGTCTTTCTGTTGGCACCTGGAATAGACTTCACACCAACAATTTACATTTTGACCTATATGTCCAGTCTCAGGAAGAAAGTTATATTCTTCAATAAAACAGAGAGTAAAAGAATTTGGAGACATTGACTAGAGAAATTTGTATTTATAAGACAAAAATGTAATGTTGAATTTGCTTTCTAGGCATCTACATCATAGTGGAGTGGTAAACAGGGACACAATCCACTGATTCTTCTCTCTGAAAAAAAGTTTAGAAAACCTGGGAGTCTTCTTTTGCATCTTTTACAGACAAGGGATAAGATGTCCGCATGATTTTGACTTTTCCACAGATGAGGTTTACAATTTTATGGCATAATGAACCATTGATGTCTTTTAGCTTTTAAGTTTATTGAAATTTGTGATGCTTAGGATTTTTAAAGAAAAGAACACTTAGGTATGTTTGAAAGGTTAACTAGAATCCAGGCCCCTCTCTCTGTCCAGGTAACTTCTTGGTTTAATTTTGTGCCATGATTACTAGTCATATCTGACCTTGAAACTCAATCATGGCAGCAGATGCATACACGATTGTTTCTTATGAACTACACATTTCCTTAACACTGAAACTATATCATTATTATATAATTAATAGTTGTAATTTACAATAAACTAAGCCATCATTTTGATCATGTTTCTATGGTGATATGTCTTATGTACAATACAGATTAAATTCTGTGCTGCTCTATTTACTCAGGAATTGATGATGTATGTTCTTACTTACATTAAATCATGACATGCTGTCACTTTAAAAGAAGGAGTGCTGGAGAGAATACTTTATCTGAAGAGGATACATTTGCAGAAGATGCTACAAGGAAAAAAATAATACCAGCAGGGTACTGCTTACAACAGCCACAAAATAAAATATCTTTCAATGGCAGCAGTATACAGCAATGATCTCAATTTTCCAGCAAAAGAGAGCAGATTGTGTTAGAAAACAGGATCTGTATTTTGTCTACCCCTAAGGAACACACTGCCACCAAAGAAAAATATTAACATTTATATGGTTTATTTGGCCTAACAGCAATATAAGAGTCATCTGCTAAATATTAAGGAATATACATTCTTCTCACCAGCACATGGATCTTTCTCAAAAACATGGCTCACATATTAGGACATAAAGTGTATCTCAATAAGAATGAAAACACTGGGGCTGGAGAGATGGTGCTAGAATTATGCGTTTGCTGCTGTTCCAGAGGACCCAAGTTTGGTTTCTAATTCCTATGCAGGTGACTCAAAATCACTTGTAAATCCAGTGTCAGCACGCACACACACACACACACACACACACACACACACACACACACACACACACCTACACAACAAAACATAAAAAAAATCTTTAGAAGACATATAGGAAAATTGAAGTAAATCTAACCTATTTGACCACCACAGAATAAAGCAAGATTTCAACAGGCCAAAAAATACAGGAAGTGCACAAACTCACAGGTATTAAACAATACATGTTTGATTGATCAGTAGATCACTGCCCAGAGTTTAACAAAAATGAAGTCTCATATATTCAAACCATGGGATACAATAGAGGCAGTCCTAAGAGAAAAGCTTATAGCTATAAGTGCTCACATCAACAATTCTGAGTGAACGTGATTGTTGGGGGGAGGGCAGCAATGGGGGGAGGATGGGGAGGGGAACACCCTTAAAGAAGGGGAGGGGGAGGGGCTAGGGGGATGTTGGCCTGTAAACCGGGAAAGGGAATAACACTCGAAATGTAAATAAGAAATACTCAAGTTAATAAAAAAAAAATTCTGAGTGAGCATAGTAAGAGTGTGAAGATGCACATTGGAGAAACAAACAAACAACCTTCCCCAGTGTAGTATATACTAAAAGACAATTAAGACCAGGGCAGAAATAATGAAATATAAACAAACAAAAAACCACAAATCATAATTGAATTTAATAATTCTTTTAAAGCATAGGTAAAACGTAAAATACAAAATGTTCTTTGAAAACATAAAAAGTAAAATAATTTGACAAACTATTTGCCAAATTAGCCACGGGAAAGAGAGAGAAGACATACATGAATAAAACTAGATATTAATAGGGCACCCATTACAACAGAGAGCAACAGAAATCATAAAACCATGAAATATGCCTTGAGAATCAATTGGAAAATCTAAAAGAAATATATACACAGCACATTAAACCAATTGAGAAACCGTAATTCCAACAAACCTATAAGAACTGGCAAGATTGAAGTAACAATTTAAAAATTTAAAAATATACTGTGTCAGATATATTTACTGTACAATTCTACTAGAACTTCAAAGAAGAACTAACAGCTCAAGAAGCTAATACAAAATATTGATGTGATAGACAGGATTGACTAAAGGCATGCTCAGCTTGCGCCATGAAATTTTAGTTGAAAATAAGGAAAGGAAACTGAAGGTGCCTTAATATAGGACTCTGCTTTTGTAGGTGCCCTTTTTGGTGGCTAAAAAATTTCCAAAGACTTTTTTAAAAATCATTTTTTAGAGGGATTGGAATGAAGTCTATTTTCTGAAGTTGGTGCTTTTTTTTTTTTAATTTTTTTTTTTTTATTTTTTTTAATATGTACATTTAGTGTTAGGACTCCCTCCCCCTTTTTATGGGTGCCCTTTTTGACAGTAGTTCACTGGAGGGCTAGGAAAAATTTCCAAAAAGACTTTTAAAAATTTTTTTTAGAGGATTGGAATGAAGTCTAGTTTTTCTGAATCTCTTGCCTCTGTATTTGCTGTATTTGGATGGAAACACCACTTTTCTTTTAGCTCTTTATTCATATCCTAACAGAGTTTTAGAGAAAAAAAAAGGACCAATGTCATCATCAGACTCATTGCTTTTTCTTACCACTTCTGTGGCAGTGGCGGTGGAGGGATCAGGACTGACTGTTGGCATGAACCAGTGGTTAGAGCAGCTTAACAGCCTCAGCACAGCAGATGAAGCTCTCAATGTTAACAATGGCCAATGTCAGGCCCAGAGGGTTCAACATTGAAACTAGCTGCTTGAATGACAGCATCCTTAGTGTGGGTCATCTTGTCTTTGTGCAGGATGAGGGAGGAGTAGATACAAGCAAGATAAAACTCAGGTTCATTATGTGAACTGACTGGTGTAGCCCTAGGAGCTGGATGAAGCAAGGGACTCAGCTTCCTCAGAAAGAGCACCTTGGCATCAGTTGAGCTGGTGACACTTGATTGGATATTGAAACTTTCTTGTTATTAAAGCAAATAGTTCTTATATCATTGGAGTGATCAACTATAGGTTAATGTCTTTCAATAGTAAAACATTTTACAGCATATGTAATTAGTATATAAACTCATTTACAAGTTATGTAGCCCTGAAATTATAGACTTACAATCTGTGGACTCCAATGCCCAAGATGGTCAGGCATACAGGCTTCTCACAGGAAAGACAGGTTGCTTGTCACGTTGCAATTGCACTGATAAGGATTTCAAATTTAATCAAAGTTAAAACACGAGAAACTCAAACAGTTAGAAGAATTCTCTTCTGATGATGAACAGACAGACAGGATGGCAGGACAGACAGACTTACTTACTGCCCAACTGTCCTTGTTTGACTTTGTTTTCTTCAGGAGGTTTTATGGGCCCTGTTCCTAGCAGAAGCAGTAGGAAGTTCACTGGAATCCTGATTCTTTTTGGACTGTTTACTCTGGTGTATCTAATTAAAGAAATTAACAATGTTATTCAAAAAGGTTCATAATTTGCAGTTAGTTATTGATATTTAAAAATATCCTATCCAAATTAAGTTAGACCTATCTGAGGGGACCATGATTCATAGGCTTTTTAGTATTTTTAATTCCCTGATTCATAGTAATAAAGTCTCTCTATAAAAGAAATATTTAAGTTTGTGTATCTATGTAGCTTCACATATTATATGCCATTCATTTAATAGTAGATGACTCTAAAGGAGCTGAGATTGCATTTCTCTTTGAGGTCAGCTGCAATGTAGATGAGAACAGTAGGTGCAGTTTTAACTCTCTTTGTAAGGTTCTAACATAGCTTGGCCAGTGTAACCTTAAGTGTATGATTGGCCCAATGACTGGCACCCCATGTTGCATTGAATCAATATCATTCTCCAAAGGTCTAGAAAATGTTACTCATTACTTTGAAATGAAAGTGCCATTTGGATCCATAGGTGTAATGTTGTGTGCCATAGCCTACTTCTATGCTTCTGTGGAGATTCAACTGCCTGAATTTGCCCAGGGGATACTTTGCATCACCACCACCACCCCATTCTATAGTTACACTTGCTAAGTTCTCCTTTTAGGGTCTAGCCTGGTAAGTACCATGACATCTTCACTCCTTCATCTTTTCCACAATCTACCAAATTTAGCCTGGGTCCTACAACCAGTATACTAGACTAGTCTGGTTTTTCCTTACCTTCAGTGAAGAAGAGCTCTGGGCTTGGGCCATTATCTTCTACCTATAACTCTACAGGATACTACAGGACTCTTTCACATCATTTCCAATCTTTTCTCTTAGATACATCTACCCCCACAATCTAAACTTGAAACAGGAAGCGCGTGCGCGCGCGCGCGCGCGCACACACACACACACACACACACACGCACACACACACACACACATAACCCAGCCCCTCTAACCACCTGACTGTATTCTACCTATGTCAAATTACTTAGAACCAAACCATGTTCACATCTGCTCTTTTCCCCACCCTTAAAACTAATAATGCAAGTTCACATGACCAGATTACATTATAGTGATACCAACAATCTGAAAGATCAAATGAGTATCTTTTCTCCAAAACTTACCATCCCTGTAGAAATGCTTCATAATGTGAATTACCTAAAAGTACACTAGGACAAAAAATTAAGAGAACAATTATAAACTGCTTCAAATAATTTAAGTAATTTAAACAAGACAGAAACAGTTCAATGAAGTCAAGGAGAAAACTTAAGGAGAATAAACTTATGCCTGAGTAATGCCCAAGAACTTACAACACAAGGTGGATAGAAATGGCAAGGAAAACCTAGGACTTGAAAACAGGATTAAGTAGAGAGAGAAACAACAAATAGGACTCAAGACGAAATTAAGATTGAAATGAAAAACTCAATAAGCCAACAAGAAAACCCCAATGAAAGCTTTATAACTAGAATGAATCAAGCAGAATACAGAAAATCAGGTCTTGAGATAAAGTCAAGGATCTAGACCATAAGCAAGGAACATTAAAAATAAGAAAAAGTAAGCAAGAAAAAAAACATAGGAAAAATGGGGCATCATAAAAACAAAACAAAACAAAACAAAACAAAAAGCAAAACCAAACCTTTGAATTATAGGCAAACATGAGGAATAACTCCACATCAATGGCATAGAGCAGATACTTCAACAAGATAATAGAAGAAACTTTCTAAAACTAAGGAAAGACTCAGCCATTCAAATACAAAAAGCACACAGAACCCTGAAAAGACAAGTAGAAAAGAAAACCCCATAGCATATCATAGTTAAGACACAAGGTATACATAACAAAGAAAGTGTAGTGAAAGCTGCAAGCAAAAAAAATACCATGAGTCACATATGTGACTCTGAAGCAGCAATGTGGCTACTCTGGCAAGGGATCACATCCAAGGATCTTCTAGGTCTATGTGATCTGGCTGGAATACAGATAATGCTTTGGAATACAGTATGATATAGCTAGAATACAGACACATGTTTAATCCCCAACAATTAAGGTAAGGTTAGTTTGTAGAAGGAAGCAGCCAGGTTTGAAAGTGACATCTAATTGAGGGTTCAACAAAGTCATGAATCAGAGAAGATTTGACAGAATGTGACAGAGATAGGATGCTCTCAATTCTCATGAGAACAATACAGGAAAGAGAAGCTACTTAAGAGAAGCACATGTGGTGTTTGTGGCAGTTTTACTGGGACAGTTTTACAGAGACTGAGAGAACAAGGTAGACATAGGTGAAGACAGAACAAACCAGAGAATAAGAATGATCCAGAAGATTAGAACGCATTGCTAAAGTTAGTTTGAACAAAGCGGAGCAATTCAGTGAGAAGTTGAGAGATGTCAGATTGAATCAGTCAGCTTGGAAGATTAGATTGTACAGAGGCTAGAAGTTTTCAGGCCTAGGCCTTGGGATAGTTAGAACAGAGAAAGAAGAGCTCTGGGCTTAGCCTAAGCCATGTATTCATACAGCTTGGGTATGGCTCCCATCTCACTCCTTCATCTGAGGATCTAAAAGTGACTTTTACACACTTGTAAATGAAAAACCATTTGAATAACAGTTGATTTCTCAATGGAAACTTTGAAAGTCAGAAGAGCCTGAAGCATAGTCCTAAAATACTATAACATCCCACCAACAAAAAAATATATTCAGTGAAATTATCTTTCATGATTGAAGAAAAAAGAAAATTTCCAGGACATAAATAGTCTAAAAGTTTGTATCAAAAAGATCCAAGCCTAAGGAAAATACAGGAAGACTTACCTTAGACTGAAGTGAGACTAAACATAGCAGTGTGACTTTGGAAAGAAATATGGAGAATATAATTACTAAAACACAAACAAGAGCACCAAAAATCAACAATACAATGACCATAACTAATACACACATTCCATTAATAACTTTAAATGGCAGTAACCTCAGTTCTCCAAACAGAAGACACAGACTGGCCAAATGAGTAAATCAATAAAATTCTACAGATCTTAGTTTCAAAGATAGGCATAGCTTCAGAATAAAAGAATAGATGACAGTATTACAGTCAAATAGAACCAGCATGAAAATAGGCATTGTTATTTTAATGTCTGACAAAGTAGACCTTAAACTAAAACTAATAAGAAGAGATAAAAAGGGTCTAATTAAGGAGACAGTTAATGAAGAAAACATCACTATCTTAAATATGTGTTCATCAAATGCAAGAGGTTCTCAATTTCATTAAAACAAACAACCCTATGACTGGAATTAAATACACAGATAAATATCAATCTATTAATAGTAGGTGACTCCAATATCCTTTCTTCAATAGAGAGGAGCTGAATAAAAAATAATGGAAAATCATCAGAACTAATTGGCATTATAAATCAAATTGGCTTAATGGATATCTATGGAATATTCTACCCAAACACTAAAAGAATAGGCATTCTACTCAGTAACACATGGATAGAGAGATGCCTCTGCCCCTCACCAGTAGCAGCACTCAGGGGAGCTAGCCCTGCACTTTGCCTGGTCAGCACAGTAGAGCTGACCCTGGTGGCAGGGGTGTGAGCAAGCCAGTCCAGAAACCATGAGCTTTGAAGAGCTGGTCCTGCCACTTGTCTACCATGCAGTGACATGGATGAGGGAGAGCCCTGCCTACCTCCTCTACCCACCTACAGCAGGCAGGATAGCTGGCTAGGAGGTTATCAGAGCCAGAGAGCCGCCCCTCACCTTCTTCAGCACTCAGGAGAGCTGCCCTGCACCTCGACCCGGCAGTATGGTAGAGCTAACACTAGATGTGGGGGTTTGAAGATGAGCTGGCTCCAAGGGTATGAGCAAGGGAGACCCAGCCCTACCTTCTGTCTTCTTTACAGTAGCAATGGTGAGGAAGAGATCCCTTTTCCTCTTTTCTGCCCTCACCACCTGTGGAGGGTAAGAGAGCTGGCCCTGGTGGGACTCATGAGAGCAGGAGATCTGTCCCCACCCCTCACCTGATGCAGCACTCAGGAGAGCAGGTTACCTGGGCAGCACAGTAGAGCTGGGCCCATGATATAAGTGTGAATAAGCTAGCCCTGAGGGCATGGGGTGGGGAGAGATGGCTCTGCCCTTTGCTGGCTATGGCATTGGGCAAAATAGGAGAGCTTAGCATATTAGCGTGGGTCTGAGAGACCTGGCAAGCTGACTAGGTCAGATACTTCTGAGGTCCAGGGCTTTGAATTTGTCTACCCCAACATCTACCCCGTTGATAAAACTGTTGGAATAGGTTTCAGGGCCAGTCCTGCAGATTCAAAACTACAGTATCTCTATGACACAGGGTAACATCAGGGTATCAGAGATGAGTCTCAGTGAGGTTCTAGTATTGATAATGTAGCAGAAGCCTGAGGTCTAGTACCAGGCCAATGACTCATTGCAATGAACATTTGCAAGCAAAGAAGTGTGGACAAAAAGGTATACTTGAGGTATACGCGGCGACACACTACAGCTTCCACAATGAGATTTTTCTCTGTTTGTGGGGAGGCTGCAAATGTGGAGGGTGTGTATGAAGGGAGGGGTAGATGAGTGGGATTAGGACTCATGATGTGAAATTCACAAGGGACCAATAAAAAGTTAAAAAATAGAAGATCTATAGCCAATTCTTTCTAAACTACTCCCCTCCCCCAAGAAAGAAACATAGGGAGCACTTTCAATATTCTTCCAAGAAGCCAGTATCACTCTAATACCCCAAAGCAGGTAAAGTCACAACAACAACAACAACAACAACAACAACAACAACAGGAAAGAAAAAGAAAGAAAGAGAAAAGCAAACTACAGCCAATAGTCCCAATGAGCAGACTCAAAAATACTGAATAAAATATTTTCAAACAAGATATACACATAACAAAGAATAAACCATAACCAATCTGGCTTTATCAATGAAAAGTTGGAATGCAACAAGCAGCATAAATAATTTTAAGGAAAAAATCATATGATTATTTCATTAGATGTAAAAAAGCCTTTGGCAAAATAAAACGTGGGATAGAGCAAACATACATCAACAACACAGTAACAGTTATATATATGAAGTCTATATCCATTATCATTCTAAATGGAGAAGAGATTGAAGCAATCCAACTGAAGTTAGGAATGAGACAGGGAAGTCCACTATCCCCACTCCTTTTTAAGATTGTGCTTGAAGTACTAGCTGGAGCAATAAGACAAGAGAAGGAAATTAAAGGGATACTATTAGGAAAAGAAGAATTCAAACTACCCCCATTTGCATATGGCCTTCCTGACTGTCACCCTTTGCCACTTATGGCTGTCTCTGGAATCAAGAAAGTAAGAGAACTGGCCCTGTTAGGGATCCAAAAATGTTTTCCAAAACCTTCAGGAACAATAAACAGATTTAGCAATGTGTCAAGATACAGAAACAACTTACACAAATCTATAGCTTTTATTTATACCAACCACAAACATACATGTATACTCCCATTCACAATAGCCTCAAAGAAAGTAAAATCAATCTAAAATAAGGAAGCGTAAGACCTTTACAATGAAAAACCTCTTTAGAAAGAGATTGAAAAAGATACTAGACATATACTAGAAAGATACTCATATGGATTAGTAGAATTAACATTATGAAAATTATTTTCTACTAAAAGCTGTTTAAAGATTCAGTTGCCATAGCATCTTTCCCAGAAATAGAAAAATTATCTATGCTGAATTCATATTGAATCACCAAAGGCCTTAGAGAGCCCAAACAATGCTGAACAGAAACCAAGCCAAACCAAACTGAAACCAGAAACAGAACAGAACAAAAGAAACCAAAAACGCAAACAATTCTGGGGATATACCATTCCTGATAAAGATATATTATAGAGCCATAGTAATAAAAATCACAAAACAAAGCAATATGGTAGCTGCATAAAAACAGACATATAGGCCAATGGAACAAAAACAAGTACCCAGATATGAACACACACGACCTTAGCCACTTAGTATTTGACAAAGATGTGGAAAACATCTGCTGGAAGAAAAGAAACTATCTTTAACAAATGGTGCTGTGAAAATTGGATTTCCC
Source organism: Rattus rattus (assembly GCF_011064425.1). Taxonomy (NCBI): domain Eukaryota; kingdom Metazoa; phylum Chordata; class Mammalia; order Rodentia; family Muridae; genus Rattus; species Rattus rattus. Next base: position 14,091,556 of record NC_046158.1, read on the forward strand.
CACGTGAAGAAATGAGATTAAACCCATACTTTTTTCTCAAAAAGTAACTCCAAACGGAACAAAGACCTAAACCATAAAGCTAAATCATTGAAACTGCTGGAGGAGACCAAAGGTGGTACAATAGGTGATGTAGGTGTTAGAGAGGACGTTCTAATAGGACTCCGTTTGCCAAATAATTAAGGACAAGTGTTGAAGTCGTACCTTGAAACTAAAAAGCTTTTGCACAGGGAAAGAAACAATAGGGTGACTAGGAAGCCCACAGAGTGGGAGAGAATCATTCTCTGCTATACAGAGAATTTAATATTTAGAATTTACAAACTACTCAGAATACAGAATCAGCAAACATGTAGTGGCTCGTGTGTTCTTATGCTAATTTTGTTATCCAAAAACCTGTCTGCAGTGTCCTGCACTTAGGACTAAAGGAAGCCTGCCCCAGTTGGTTTTTGACTGGTCAATAAAGTTACGGCAGCCAGCCGATGACTGGGCAGGGAGACAGAGGCAGGACTTTTAGGATTCCCGGAAGGGACTGAGGGAAAAGAAAGAGAGATTCAGCCATGATGAGGACTTAGGAGATGGACCACGCAAGAAAAGTGAAGGAGGGTGAGACAGCCTAAATGTAGGTGCAAGGGGAAAGCAGCCCCAGGAGGGCTGCCCAGCAGGGTCCAGGGCAGCAAAGATAAAATATAGTTTTAATAAGTAACAATTCAGAAATTTTGGAGGGGAGAGTGCGTTAGGGGCAGGGAGATTTGGAAGTGCCAACCATTGCGCTGTTTAGGGCATATTAAAAATAATCTGGTGTGTGTGTGTGTGTGTGTGTGTGTGTGTGTGTGTGTGTGTGTCCAAAGCAGTTGGGTGGGTGTAAAGGAGGCGTGCGCACCCACCGGGAGATTGAAGTGGGTTAATAAATTACCGCAACAAAAACCAAATGACCCATTCAAAAAATGTACCATGAATACAGAGTTTCTAAACGAAGAAAACAGGAATGGCTAAACTGTATCTCAAAAAAATATATATCATCCCCAGAAATTAGGGAAATACAAAGCAAAATAACATTAAGTTGTGCAACATATAACTTGGCAGTAACTAATTCCTCTCTCTTCTTGTTCCCCTTCCTTCTTTTGTTTCTTTTTTTTTAACTGGGTATTTTATATATTTACATTTCAAATGTTATCCCTTTTTCCGGTTCCCCTTCCAGAAACCCTATTCCATCTCCCACTTGCCCTGCTTCTATGAAAGTGTACCCCCACCTACCCACCCACTCCTGCCTCCCTGTCTTGGCCTTCCACTACACTGGGGCACGGAGCCTTCACAAGACCAAGGACCTCTCCTCCCATTGATGTCTGATAAGGCCACCCTCTGCTACATATGCAGCTGGAGACTGTTCTTTGGTTGGTGGTTTAGTCATTGGGAGCTCTGGTTTGATGATATTGTTGTTCTTTCTAAGGTGTTACAAACCCCTTTAGCTCCTTTAGTCCTTTCTCTAACTCCTCCATTGGGAACTCAGTTCTCAGTCCAATGGTGGCCTGTGAGCATCAGCCTCTGTATTTGTTAGACTCTGGCAGAGCCTTATGAGACAGCAATATCAGGCTTCTGTCAGCATGCACTTCTTGGTGTCTGCAAAAGTGTCTGGGTTTGGTGTCTGTGTATGGGCTGGGTCCCCAGGTGGGACAGTCTCTGGATGGCCATTCCTTCAGTCTCTGTTCCACACTTTTTCTCTGTATTTCTTCCCATGGGTATTTTGTTCCCTCTTCTAAGGACTGAAGCATCCACACTTTGGTCTTCCTTCTTCTTGAGCTTTGTTTGGTTTGTGAATTGTATCATTGGGCAATCCGAGCTTTTGGGCTAATATCCACTTACCACTGAGTGCATACCATGTCTGTTCGTTTGTGATTGGGTCACCTCACTCAGGATGATGTTTTCTAGTTCCATCCATTTGTCTAAGAATTTCATGAAGTTATTGTTTTTAATACCTGAGTAGTACTTCTTTTGTACCACATTTTCTGCATCCATTTCTCTGTTGCAGGACATCTGGTTCTTTCCAGCTTTTGGCTATTATAAATAAGGCTGCTATGAACACAGTGGAGCATGTGTCCTTGTTATATGTTGGGGAATCTTTTGGGTATATGCCCAGGAGTGGTATAGCTGGGTCCTCAGGCAGTTCAATGTCCAATTTTCTGGAGAACCTCCAGACTGATTTCCATAATGGTTGTACCAGCTTGCAATCCCACCAACAATGGAGGAGTGTTCTTCTTTCTCCATATCCCCGCCAGCATCTACTGTCACCTGAGTTTTTGATTTTATCCATTCTGACTGGAGTGGGGTGGTAGCTCAGGATTGTTTTGATTTGCATTTCCCTGATGATTAGGGATGTTGAACATTTCTTTAGGTGCTTCTCAGCCATTCAGTATTCTTCAGTTGAGAATTCTTTGTCTAGCTCTGTACCCCAATTTTAAATAGGATTATTTGAATCTCTGGAGTCTAACTTCTTGAGTTCTTTGTATATATTAGATTTTAACCCTCTATTGGGTGTAGGATAAATAAAGACCTTTCCCCAATCTGCTGGTTGCCGTTTTGTCCTAACAACAGTGTCCTTTGCTTTGCAGTTTTATGAAGTGCCATTTGTTGATTCTTGATCTTAGAACATAAACCATTGGTGTTCTGTTCAGGAAATTTTCCTCTGTACCTATGAATTTGAGGCTCTTCTTCACTTTTTCTTCTATTAGTTTCAGTGCATCTGATTTTAAGTGGAGGTCATTGATTCACATGGACTTGATCAAGGAGGTAAGAATTGGTCAATTTGCAATCTTCTACATGCTGACCTCCAGTTGAACCAGTACCATTTGTTGAAAATGCTGTCTTTTATCCATTGGATAGTTTTAGCTCCTTTGTCGAAGATCAAGTGACCATAGGTGTGTGGGTTCATTTCTGGGTCTTCAATTCTGTTCCATTGGTCTATCTGTCTGTCTCTGTACCAATACCATGCAGTTTTTATCACTATTGCTCTGTAATACTGCTTGAGTTCAGGGATAGTGATTCCCCCTGAAGTCCTTTTATTGTTGAGAATAGTTTTAACTATCCTGGGTTTTTTGTTATTCCAGATGAATTTGCAAATTGTTCTGTCTAACTCTTTGAAGAATTGAGTTTGAATTTTGATGGGGATTGCATTGAATCTGTAGATTGCTATTGGCAAGGTGGCCACTTTTACTATATCAATCCTGTCAATCCATAAGCATGGATTATCTTTCCATCTTCTAAGATCTTCTTCAATTTCTTTCTTCAGACACTTTAAGTTTTTGCCATACAGATTTTTTGACTTGCTTGGTTAGAGTAGCACCAAGATATTTTATATTATTTGTGACTATTATGAAGGATGTTGTTTCCCTCATTTCTTTCTTAGCCTGTTTAATCCTTTGAGTAGAGGAAGGATAGTGACTTGTTTGAGTTAATCTTATACACAGAAACTTTGCTGAAGTTGTTTATCAGGTTTGGTAGTTCTCTGGTGGAATTTTTGGGGTCACTGAAGTATACTATCATATCATCTGCAAATAGTGATATTTTCACTTCTTCCTTTCCAATTTGTGTCCATTTGACTTCCTTTGTTGTCTGATTGCTCTGGCTAGAACTTCGAGAACTATATTGAATAAGTAGAGAGAGAGTGGGCAGCCTTGTCTGGTCCCTGATTTTAGTGGGATTGCTTCATGTTTCTCTTTATTTAGTTTGATGTTGGCTCCTGGTTTGCTGTATATTGCTTTTACTATGTTTAGGTATGGGCCTTGAATACCTGATCTTTCCAGGACTTTTATCATGAAGGGGTGTTTTATTTTGTCAAATGTTTTCTCAGCATCTAATGAGATGATCATGTGGTTTTTTTTCTTTTAGTTTGTTTATATAGTGGATTATGTTGATGGGTTTCCGTATATTGAACCATCCCTGCATTTCTGGGATGAAGCCTACTGGATCCTGATGGATGATTCTTTTAATGTGTTCTTGGATTTGGTTTGCAAGAATTTTATTGAATATCTTTGCATTGATATAATTGGAGGAAATTGGTGTGAAGTTCTCCTTCTCTGTTGGGTCTTTGTGTGCTTTAGGTATATGTGTAATTGTAGCTTCATAGAATGCTTTGGGTAGTGCTTCTTTTGTTTTTATATTGTGGAATAGTTTGGAGATTATTGGTATGAGGTATTCTATGAACGTCTGATAGAATTCTGCACTAAACCCATCTGGTCCTGGGCTCTTTTTGTTTGGGAGGCTTCTCATGACTGCTTCTACTTCTTTAGGTTTTGGGACTGTTTACATGGTTTACTTGATCTAAAAATCAAAGGAGCACTTGCCTCTCACCATCTGGTTATCTTTGGGGTTAGCTGGTCTTGCTGTCTCTCACAGTGGCCTGACCCTCCTGTCAGCCTGTGTGTCTGCTCTCCTGGGAAGCTAGGATGACGAGATTTGGGTGCTGATAGCTGTGGCTCAGGGTCAGCTCAGGGTGTAGGTGGCAACCAGAAGGGTCCTGTCCCAGACTGCTCCTCAGTTCTTGTGTCCTGAGGGCTCCAGTCAGGTCCCTCTGAGCAGAAGTGGTGGTCTCACCTGTGCCACTACCTTTCCAAGAATTTTAATGAGTATTTTTGCATCAATATTCATAAGCAAAATTGGTCTGAAGTTCTCTTTTTTGTGTGGTTTAGGTATCAGAGTAATTGTGGCTTCATAGAATGAATTAGGTAGTGTTCCTTTTGTTTTTATTTTATGGAATAGTTTGAGGAATATCGATATCAGGTCTTCTTTGAAGTTTTGGTAGAAAGAATTCTGAACTAAATCCATCCGGACCTGGGCTTTTTTATGGTTGGGAGGTTTTTATGACTTCTTCTATTACCTTATGGGATATGGGCCTGTTTAGAAAGTTTACCTCTTCTTGATTTAACTTTGGTATGTGGTATCTGTCTAGAAAATCATCCATTTCATCAAGATTTTCCAGTTTTGTTGAGTATAGGCTTTTGCAGTAGGATCTGATGATTTTTTGAATTTCCTCCACTTCTATTGTTATGTTTCCCTTTTCATTTCTGATTTTGTGATTGTGGATACTGTCTTTGGGCCCTTTAGTTAGTTTGGCTAGGGGTTTATCAATCATGTTCAGTCTCTCAAAGAACCAGCTTTTGGTTTTGTTGATTCTTTGTATTTAGTTGTATCTCTTTGTTTCTAGTTGATTGATTTCCACCCTGAGTTTGACTGTTTCCTGCCTTCTACTCCTTCTGGGTGTGTTTTCTTCTTTTTGTTCTAGAGTTCTCAGGTTTGCTGTTGAAAGATCCCCGAAGAGAGACCCTTATTCAAGTCTTGGGAAATCTCGGACCCCAGACACAGAGAGACCATTTTGGATGTAATAAGCAAAGGCGAGGTTTATTACGGAGATCTATTACGGAGATCTCCGGGCCGACCCGTATCCCACACAGGAGACAGAGGTGTCGACCCAGACTTTTAGAAGCAAGGGGTTTTTATAGGGTGAGGAACTATGGGGGATGGGGAGAGTGGGCGAGGCTATAAGTGATTGGTTCATTCAAACATAGCAGTGAGATTACAGCACAGCAGAAGAGTACATGCTGACTGGGGCGTTCGGGTTTTTAGAAGCCAGGGGCTTATCAGGGCTTGAAGGACATCTGGTTAAAGTGTGACTCTGAGTAAGCTGGGGAAGATGTCCTCCTGTCAGATGGTTTATGAGTCAGTCCTGATAGCTTGGGCTGGTTCCTGCATTCCTTTTCTTTATCTTTATGGTCTGTTAGTCTTAGCGGCAGGGTGGGCCCCGTCATGTCTGGACTTGCCTGGACTTGTTTTTCACAGTGTTTAGCCCTGAGTCTGTGAATTTTGAAACTTATTCTTTTAAATTTACATTTTTAAACCTTAAATCTTAAATTTTCCTTTCACTGTTAAGTTGCTAGTGTAATATCTCTCTAGTTTCTTTACCAGGGCACTTAGTACTATGAATTCTCCTCTTAGCACTGCTTTCATTGTGTCCCATAAGTCTTTAATTTCTTTCTTTATTTCTTCCTTGACCTATCATTGAGTAGAGCATTGTTGAATTTCCACATGTACATCGGCTTTCTGTTTTTTTTGTTGTTATTGAAGACCAGCCTTATGCCATGGTGATCTGATAGGATGCATGGGATTATTTCTATCTTCTTGTATCTTTTGAGGCCTGCTTTGTGACCAATTATATGGTCAATTTTAGAGAAGGTAACATGAGGTGCTGAGAAAAAGGTATATCCTTTTGTTTTAGGATGGAATGTTCTATAGATATGTTAGTTCACTATGTCTTTGTTTAGTTTCTGTTTCTGCTTCTGTTTCCTTCTTTTCTTTCTTTTTTTTTTTTTTAGAACACAATGGTTTTAGTCAATTGAGTCACCCTCACTCTCCTTGGAGCAGAGCAACAAAAAAAGCTTGGCTCCTGCCCCCAGGGGACAGTAAGGCAGGAAGGGGAGAGAAGCGGCTACTGTGTTGCTGAGATTAAAGCAATGAGATGGTGCCAGACCCCCCACCACATAGCCCTCCTCTCTCCAGGGCAGCTCAGAGGCTTGACTGAGGGAAGGCACCTGGAGAGGGAGGGAGAGATGGAGGGAGGGAGGGGGAGGGTGAAGCTGTTCTCTAGGGGGGCTATGAACTAGCCCCCTATGTGTGCAGCAGATTTCCAGGGAGGCTTTCAGTCTGTTGGATCAGTAGCCCTGTCATGCTGCAGAGCCCCCGGGAGGTCTTCAGAATGTGGTGTTAGTTGCGCAGTTGCCCTGTGAGCAGGAACTCCTGGGATGCCTTCAATTTATGGTGTCTTCAGGGGAGCAGACAAGCTAGCAGTCTGTCCCCGCAGAAAGGACAGGCTGGAAGGGGGCCTTTGCATCTTATAAGATGAGGTTCTAAAGTTATAAGAGGCAGGAAAGGATGATTGACAGCTAGAGACTCTCTCTGGGCAAAGCGACATATTTAGCTGCAATTGCAGCTGCCTGATTCCCTACTTTATTTTGATTCTCTCTTCTCTGGAGATTCTTTGGTTTGCTTGTATCTGCAGGATAGAGAATGCCTTTCAATCTCTCAAATTATCAATATCAGGACAGATATTTCTATGCTCTCCAAGGTATCCTTTGAGATATCTAAGCAGCTGGTATTCCTAACCCTGCTTCCTGACTCTCCTTCATGATGGAGACTGCTTCAGTCTAAAGTGCCAATGGGAGTAATCTGGTTCAGTTTAGGATCTCAAGTATAGCAGACCTCCCACTGCACTTTTAACATTTATTTAGTCCTTCTCTACTGTGTTCCATTGTCCACCTCAAGTGTCTACACCATCCATTGGTACAGGAAAATTTCCAAAGCAAGGTTACCGTATGGTTTCCAATCTTTTTGAGAAACATAACATGAGAGCAGGCTGTGTCAGATCCTGAGATTTCCAGCAGTGGAATACAACCCATTTACAACAGCAAAGGGGCCAGCAGGCCTGGGACCAGCCATCTCCCCCTCTACTGCCTGTCCTATTGGGAGTCAACTAGTGAAACCTTCAAGAAGAACCTCCAATTGCAGTTGCCAATTTGTAACTTACCAAATGGATCAAATCTTGCTGAGCATAAGCAAAATAATCAGAGTGAAGACCTGAAAAAGTGGAGAAAGATTTATTCTCCAAAGCAAGTGTGAGGGCCACAGACATAGTTAACGAAGAGGTCCCATCTCTGAGTAAACGAAGTATAGGGATTGCATTCAGAGAGACTAAAAGCATCCACAGAGGTTAGTTCATTCCGTAGCACCCACTGACCACTGAGAAGTACAGTGAAGGATAGGCTTAACTTAAGGTCATGGTTTGGAAATAGTAGATAACCCCTGAATTTTCTAATCTCAAAGTTATAAAGCACATGCTGAAAAAGACTAGAGTGATTGACAGGAGGAAGGTCTTGGGACAAGCTCAGCTAGTACAAAAATTTCAGATAAAAATAAAGGAAAGGCAGTTTGAAGGAACAATTACAGAGGAGACTTCCCCTGAAGGTACCTGCTTCCCTTAAACGCTGTGGGTGCTTTCTGGTCTCAGCATTTATTCTTTCTTCAGCCTTCATTCTTGGGTCTTCCACAACATAAAGCAGCTGAGTGACTTACTCTGTGGGGTAAGTTTAAACCATGCCCCTGTGGGGTATATAATCTTTGCACCCTGTTGTTACTGACCACATGGATCTCAGTGTTTGAACTATTCACTTTTACCCTTAGTTGTAGTCTTTCCCTACATCATCTCCATTTATTAAATGTGATACAATTGAATTTCATTTTTAGGGATTATGCCTTAAGGCTGTCCATCTATATGCAATCATACTGCTTTCTGTTCTGTCCTCTCCTTTCTCAACAGAACTAAATGTTCATCAGTCAAGTAAAGTATCTCATAAAGAGAATTGACTATTTTCATTTTCCTAAGTGTAAACATGCCCTCCAGTCTGAAACAATTTATACAAGATTATTCAGAGTCAATCACAGAATCAACATTCCAGTTCATACTGTAAGAAACAAAGAGGCCCACTTTAAAATAGTTGCCGAGTAGTAAAAGCAATCCAGTTGGTTCTCTGTCCAAGTCATCCCAGAACGGCTGATGAGCTGATTCAGCTCACAGAAATGCTCTTAATCCCCAAACACAGGATAGTTCCTCCCTCCCCTCATTAACTTAGTGACTGGCCAAGCATATCGTACATGTCATCCATGTTTTTCCTCTTATGTTTGTCTTTAAAAACAAAACAATGCAAAACAAAAAGTGGATACATGTGTTTGTCTCTTTTTCATTTTACATTGAATCCAGTATGTGTCATTACCACATCAGCAGGTCATTAAACAAGCTTGGCTCTCAGTAATGTTCTAATGTAAACTTGTAGTTTAGGTAACAATAACTTAGTAGAGTTCGCGGAGAAGAGGAAAGAGGGCTAACCATATTAGTAGGGTTCTAGCATTTTTTTTTTTAATAGCTGAAACTAAGCTGCCTTAAGGCATTGTTGAAAATGCCTTCTCACAAAACCATCTCAGTCTGTTTTCAAAAGTCTACTTCCCACCCTCTTGAAGTACATTCCTTACATAGCCCAGTCTGACTTCCAACTAGAGGTTGTCCTGACTGAACCTGTCCGAAACTAGTATACAAATATGAGGCACTGTGCCTCTTGACTAGTATCTATCAGTGAGTTAAAAATGAGTGATGCACAATTTTCCAATCAACTGAAGATTATTAGTAAACATAACTACATTTTAAGACACACACACACACACACACCCCATTTAAAAATCTTATCTTTTCAGACAGAAGGGAGGCTATGTTAAACATAAAGTTTGTTAGTGTAATTGTGAAAAGAAGGTCCTTGCTTCATTGTTTGGAACGTACCTAACAGATCGTGTGATCTCCATGCACAAAATGGCCTTGGCTCCCTGAGTGGATAACAACGACCTTAAACACAAGGTTCTCTTGCTGCTACTGACTGCCATGCTTCTGATCCTCTTGCCTTTCATCTTGGGTCTTGTTATTACATGAATGTGCTACCACCTTGGCTTATGTGCTACTTCATTGCTGGAACAAACTCAGGTTCCTGTGAACGCTAGGAAATCACTCTACAGATTCCCTGATTCTTGTGTTGATACTATCCGGGACTCTACCTTTTACTGCCTTGACGGCATTTTCTTCCTCAGCAAATTGCATAACCCTGAAATAAATGCTGAGGGCTCTTACTCGTGAGCACTCTACTGTTCTCCTCAGTCACTAAACCTGGAAAAAGCAGGTTTTTCCTTACCCTCTATGAATATCTTCTTTTAGTTTGTCCTTTTGAATGAGTTTCACAATTTCTTCATTAATATTTTCAAGGAAAGTTTAAACCTGTTCTTAGTTTACATGCATTTTTGACTATTTGATTTTAGCTTTGGACAAAATTATCCTCTAGCAATAGAGTAATGAAGCCTGTCTCCAAATACTAACATAATGATCAAAGGAGGACGCTTAAGAGAGAACATAGTCGTTTTGATTTCATTTGTTTGTTTGTTTATACTAATTAATCAAAGAAGGCACACTTAAATAGGGTTTCTGACCTTCTCCAAGGCAGTTTATACTATAGTTACAACCAGATACAAGTTCATACCTCTAAGCCAGTATGTCCCCCTAATTTAGAAAGTTTCTTTATTATGAAACAATTATTTTAATTACTCTGTTCTGCATACACACACACATACACACAAACACACACAAATACTAATGACCAGCTGCTTGTTCATAATTAAATAATCACACAAGGAGAAATAAGAAAAAAGTTTGTTTTTCAATTATTTACATTTAATTTTCATAATTATTCTGTAGAAAAGAGAAAGAGGTTTTCAAACTAATTCCATCATTGACTCTAATTATATGGACTGTAATTACATATACTTTATCAACTGTATTATAATAAACTTTACGTTGCTACAAAAAGAAAAATGCTAAAAAGATCATTGATAGTGTTTTCTCGACACATATTTTAAATCCTTCATTCATGATTTGGACTGAGGTAATTCAGTCTACTTTCACTCCATTTTACATGTTACTTGTTAAACTGGTTTTCTCTCTGTAGAAACCTGCACTGTGTTGAGCATGCTCTCCAAGCCTAGCCAATATAAATAACCCTATCCACAAACCTGGAAGACCTTACAGAGTCTTCAAGTTGCCCATTACCGACAGGCAGGCCGATTCTCTCCTCCCTGAGAAGATTTAATTGATTTCTTTACGACCTAGGGAAATCAATTTGAATACGTCTTTAGTCTATCTGAAAAATTCTTTTTTTGTTGCGAATTTGTGCTGTTTTCGTGTTTATTTTGAGGCAATGACTTAACTGCTTAAGAAAAGTTCCTAGGTACGTACTTATTTTACATCTTATGAAAGTGATTTATTACCCTTTTCTAAAAAATACCTGTGGCTGTTATACATCTTAAATTTATATAATATTTGGGAAATATTTTCTCTCGTTTTGAAAACATTTTTACTGGTTATTTTATTTATTTACATTTCGAATGTTATCTCCCTTCCCAATTTCCCCTCTACAAACCTCCATCCCCTCCCCCGGCCTCTATGAGGGTACTCCCCACCTGCCTACCCACTCCCACTTAGTGCTCTAGCATTTCCCTACCGTGGGTCATTGAACCTCCACAGGACCAAGGGTTTCCCCTCCCAGGGATGCCAGACAATGCCATCCTCTGCTATATATGCAGCTGGAACCATGAGTCCCCCCATGTATACTCTTTGGTTGATAGTTTAGTCCCTGGGAGCTTTGCAGGGCAGGAGTTCTAGTAGGTTGATATTGTTGTTCTTCTTATGAGGATGTAAAACCCTTCAGCTCTTTCAGTTCTTGTCCTAACTCCTTCAATGTGGTCCCCATGCTCAGTTTGACATTTGACTGCCTGCATCCTCATCTGTATTGATCAGGCTCTGAGAGGTAGAGCCTCTCACGGGTCAGCTATACCAGGCTCCTGTCAACAAGTGCATCTTGACATCAGCAATAGTGTCTGGGTTTGGGGTCTGCATGTGGGATGGATCCCTAGCTGGGGCAGTCTCTGGATGGCCTTTCCTTCAGACTCTACTCTTTGTCCTTGCATTTCCTTTTGATAGGAGGAATTCAGGATTGTCATTTTTGAGGTGGGTGGGTAGCTCAATACCTCAACTGGGTGCCACGTCTGTACACTGACTATGGTCTGTACAGGTTCTATCTCACCTTTGTTGGGTATTTCTGCAAATGTACTCCCTGTTGGGTCCTGGGAACCTTTTAGGTCCCTGCCATCTGGAACTTTCTAGTAGCTTCCTGCCAGGTACCCCTCTCACAATGCTGCACACCACCTTTCAAATTCCTGACCTTCTGTACTTCTCCCCCATCTTCTTCCATAACTGAACCGGCCCCCCTTTTCCCCTCCCCATCACTCCCTCCCAGATCCCTCTGTCCCTCTACCTCCTGTGATTATTTTCTAACCCCTCTGAGTAGGACTATAACATCCACACTTTGCTGTGGTCTTCCTTCTTCTTGGTTTTCATATGGTCTGTGAGTTGTATCATGGAATTCTGAGCTTGTTCTTGACTAATATCCACTTTTCAGTGAGTACACACCATGTATGTTCTTTTGTGTGGTTACTCACTCAGGATGGTATTTTCTAGTTCGTCTATTTGTGTGCAAATTTCATGAAGTTATTGTTTTTAGTAAATGAGTAGTACTCCATTGTGTAAATGCTCTTCATTTTCTATATCCATTCTCCTGTTGAGGGACATCTGGGTTGCTTCCAGCTTCTGGTTATTATAAATAAGGCTTCGATGAACATAATGGAGCATGCGTCCTTGTTATATGTTGGGGCATCTTTTGGGTATATGCCTAGGAATAGTATAGCTGGGTCCTCAGGTAATACAATGTCCAATTTTCTGAGGAAAGACCAGACTGATTTCCAGAGTGGTTGTATCAGCTTGAAATCCCACCAACAATGGAAGAGTGTTCCTCTTTCTCCACATCCTTGCCAGCATCTGTTGTCACCTGAATTTTTGATCTTAGCCATTCTAAATGATGTGAGGTGGAATCTCAGGGTTGTTTTGATTTGCATTTCTCTAATGATTAAGGATGTTGAGCATTTCTTTAAGTGTTCTTCAGATTTGAGATTCCTCAGTTGAGAATTTTCTCTTTAGTTCTGTATCCCATTTTTAAAATAATTTTAATATTTTTTAAATAATTTAGTTGTCTGGGGTCTAACTTCCCGAGTTCTTTGTATATTTTGGATACTAATCATCTACCAGATGTAGGATTGGTAAAGATCTTTCCCCAATCTTCAGGTTGTCCTACTGACAGTGTCCTTTGTCTTACAGAAGCTTTTCAGTTTTATGAGGTCCCATTTGTTGATTGTTGATCTTAGAGCATGAGCCATTGGTTTTCTGTTCAGGAAATTTTCCCCTGTGCCAATGTGTTCAAGGTTCTTTCCTACTTTCTCTTTTATCAGATTTAGAGTATCTGGTTTTATGTGGAGGTCCTTGATCCACTTGGACTTGAGCTTTGCACAATGAAATAAGAATGGATCAAATTGCATTCTTCTACATGCTGACTGCCAGTTGAACCAGCATCATTTGTTGAAAATGCTATCTTTTTTCCACTGGATGGCTTTAGCTTATTCGTCAACAATCAAGTGACCATAGGTGTGTGGATTAATTTTTGGGTCTTCACTTCTATTCCATTGATTTACCTGTTAGTCTCTGTACCAATACCATGCAGGTTTTATCACGATTGCTCTGTAGTACACCTTGAGGTCAGGGATGGTGATTCCCCCCCAGAAGTTCTTTTATTGTTGAGAATGGTTTTTGCTATCCTGAGATTTTTGTTATTCCAGATAAATTTGAGAATTGCTCTATCTTTGTGAAGAATTGAGTTGGAATATTGATGGGGATTGCATTGAATCTGTAGGTTGCTTTTGGTAAGATGACCATTTTTACAGTATCAATCCTGCCAATTCATGAGCATGGGAGATCTTTCCATGTTTTGAGATCTTCAATTTCTTTCCTCAGAGACGTGAAGTTCTTGTCAAACAGATCTTTCACTTGCTTGGTCACAGAGTCACATCAAGATATTTTATATTATTTGTGACTATTGTGAAAGGTCTCATTTCCCTCATTTCTTTCTCAGCCCATTTATCATTTGATTAGAGAAAGGCTACTGATTTGTCTGAGTTAATTTTATATCCAGCACTTTGATGTTTGTTTATCAGCTATAGGAGTTCTTTAACAGATTTTTTGGGGTCACTTGTGTATACTCTCATATGATCCACAAATAGTGATATTTTGACTTCCTCCTTTCCAATTTGTATCCCTTTGATCTCCTTTTGTTGCTTAGTAGCTCTGGCTATAACTTCAAGTCCTATATTGAATAGATAGGGGGAGAGTGGGCAGTCTTGTCTTGACCCTGATTTTAGTGGGATTGCTTCAAGTTTCTCACCAGTTAGCACAATTGGTTTGCTTTATATTGTTTTTATTATGTTTAGGTGTGGGCCTTGAATTCCTGATTTCTCCAATAGTTTTAACATGAAAGGGTGTTGTATTTTATCAATGGCTTTCTCAGTACCTAAGGAGATGATCATGTGGTTTTTATCCTTTGAGATATTTGTTTATATAGTGGATTACACTGATGGATTTCCATATATTGATCCATCTCTGCATTCCTGGGAAAAAGCCTACTTGATCATGGTGATCGATGGTTTTGATATGTTCTTGAATTTGGTTTGTAAAAATTTTATCGAGTATTTTTGCATCAATATTCATGAGGAATATTGGTCTGAAGTTCTCCTTCTTTATTGGGTCTTTGTGTGGTTTAGGTATTAGTGTTACTGTGGCTTCATAGAATGTATTGGGTAGTGCTTCTTTTGTTTTTATTTTGTGAAATATTTTGAGAAGTATTGGTATTAGGTCTTCTTTGGAGGTCTGATAGAATTCTGCACTAAAACCATCTGGTACTGGGAATTTTTTGGTTGGGAGAATTTTAATGACTGCTTCTATTTCCATAGAGGTCTTGGGACTGTTTAGATGTCCAGAAAATCATCCATTTTCTCCATATTTCCAGTTTTGATGAGCATAGGCTTTTGTAATAGGATCTGATAATTTTTTGAATTTCTTCAGTTTCTATTGTTACATCTCCCACTTCATTTCTGATTTTGTTAATTTGGATACTGCCTCTGTGCCCTCTGTTTAGTCTGGCTAAGAGTTTATCTACGTTTTGATTTTCTCAAAGAATCAGCTCCTGGTGTTGTTGATTCTTTGTATAATTCTTTTGGTTTCTACTTGGTTGATTTCAGCCCTGAGTTTGATTATTTCCTGCTGTCTACTCCTCTTGGGTATAGTTGCTTCTTTTTGTTCTAGAGCTTTCAGATGTGATGTTAAGCTGCTAGTGTATTCTTTTTCCAATTTCTTTATGGAGGCACTCAGAGTTATGAGTTTTCTTCTTAATACTGCTTTCATTGTGTCCTATAAGTTTGGGTATGTTGTCCCTTCATTTTCATTAAATTCTAAGAAGTCTTTAATTTTTTTCTTTATTTTTTCCTTGACCAAGTTGTCATTGAGTAGAGCATTGTTCAACTTCCATGTATACGTGGGCTTTCTGTCATTTTTGTTGTTATTGAAGACCAGCCTTAAGTCTGTGGTGATCTGCTAGGATGCATGGAATTATTTCAATCTTCTTGTATCTGTTGAGGCCTGTTTTGTGACAATTGTATGGTCAATTTTGGAGGAGATATCATGAGGTGCAGAGAAGAAGGTATAGTCTTTTGTTTTAGGATGAAACATTCTATCAATATCTATTAAGTCCATTTGGTTTATAACTTCTGTTAGTTTCACTGAGTCTGTGTTTAGTTTCTGTTTCCAGGTTCTGTCCACTTATGAGAGTGGGTTGTTAAAGTCTTCTACTATTATTGTGTGAAGTTAAATGTGTGCTTTGAGCTTAAATAATATTACTTTTACAAATGTTGGTGGCCTTGCATTTGGAACCTAGGTGTTCAGAATTTAAAGTTTGTCTTGTTGGATTTTTCCTTTGATGAGTATGTAGTGTCCTTCTTTATCTTTTTTGATAACTTTTGATTGAGAGTCTATTTTATTGGATACTAGAACCGGTACTCCAGTTTGTTTCTTGGGACCATTTGCTTGGAATTTTTTTTTTTTTTAACATCTTACTCTGAGGTAGTATCTCTCTTTATCACTGAGGTGTGTTTCCTGTGTGTAGCAAAATGCTGGGTCCTGTTTATGTATCCAGCCTGTTAGTCTATGTCTTTTTATTGGGGGATTGAGTCCATTGACATTGAGAGATATTAAGGAACAGTGATTGTTGCTTCTTGTTATTTTTGTTGTTAGAGGTGGAATTACATTTGTGTGGTTCTCTTCTTTTGGGTTTGTTGTGAGTAGATTAGTTTTTTGGGTTTTTTCTTGGGAGTATTTTTCACTTCTTGTTTTGGAGTTTTCCTTCTATTTTCCTCTGTAGGGATGGATTTGTAGAAAGATATTGTTTAAAGATATTGTTTAACAAAAAGGACCATAGAAAGAATCAACAGAACCAAAAGTTGGTTCTTTGAGAAAATCAACAAGATAGATAAACCCTTAGCCAGACTAACGAGAGGACACAGAGAGTGTGTCCAAATTAACAAAATCAGAAATGAAAAGGGAGACATAACTACAGATTCAGAGGAAATTCAAAAAATCATCGGATCTTACTATAAAAGCCTATATTCAACAAAACTTGAAAATCTTCAGGAAATGGACAATTTCCTAGACAGATACCAGGTACCGAAGTTAAATCAGGAACAGATAAACCAGTTAAACAACCCCATAACTCCTAAGGAAACAGAAGCAGTCATTAAAGGTCTCCCAACCAAAAAGAGCCCAGGTCCAGACAGGTTTAGTGAAGAATTCTATCAGACCTTCATAGAAGACCTCATACCAATATTATCCAAACTATTCCACAAAATTGAAACAGATGGAGCACTACCGAACTCCTTCTATGAAGCCACAATTACTCTTATACCTAAACCACACAAAGACCCAACAAAGAAAGAGAACTTCAGACCAATTTCCCTTATGAACATCGACGCAAAAATACTCAACAAAATTCTGGCAAACCAAATCCAAGAGCACATCAAAACAATCATCCCCATGATCAAGTAGGCTTCATCCCAGGCATGCAGGGATGGTTTAATATACGGAAAACCATCAACGTGATCCATTATATAAACAAACTGAAAGAACAAAACCACATGATCATTTCATTAGATGCTGAGAAAGCATTTGACAAAATTCAACACCCCTTCATGATAAAAGTCCTGGAAAGAATAGGAATTTAAGGCCCATCCCTAAACATAGTAAAAGCTATATACAGCAAACCAGTTGCTAACATTAAACTAAATGGAGAGAAACTTGAAGCAATCCCACTAAAATCAGGGACTAGACAAGGCTGCCCCCTCTCTCCCTACTTATTCAATATAGTTCTTGAAGTTCTAGCCAGAGCAATCAGACAACAAAAGGAGGTCAAGGAGATACAGATCGGAAAAGAAGAAGTCAAAATATCACTATTTGCAGATGATATGATAGTATATTTAAGTGATCCCAAAAATTCCACCAGAGAACTACTAAAGCTGATAAACAACTTCAGCAAAGTGGCTGGGTATAAAATTAACTCAAATAAATCAGTAGCCTTCCTCTACACAAAAGAGAAACAAGCCGAGAAAGAAATTAGGGAAACGACACCCTTCATAATAGACCCAAACAATATAAAGTATCTTGGTGTGACTTTAACCAAGCAAGTAAAAAGATCTGTACAATAAGAACTTCAAGATACTGAAGAAAGAAATTGAAGAAGACCTCAGAAGATGGAAAGATCTCCCATGCTCATGGATTGGCAGGATTAATATAGTAAAAATGGCCATTTTACCAAAAAGCGATCTACAGATTCAATGCAATCCCCATCAAAATACCAATCCAATTCTTCAAAGAGTTAGACAGAACAATTTTCAAATTCATCTGGAATAACAAAAAACCCAGGATAGCTAAAACTATTCTCAACAATAAAAGGACTTCAGGGGGAATCACTATCCCTGAACTCAAGCAATATTACAGAGCAATAGTGATAAAAACTGCATGGTATTGGTACAGAGACAGACAGATAGACCAATGGAACAGAACTGAAGACCCAGAAATGAACTCATACTCCTATGGGCACTTGATTTTTGACAAAGGAGCCAAAACCATTCAATGGAAAAAAGATAGCATTTTCAGCAAATGGTGCTGGTTCAACTGGAGGTCAACATGTAGAAGAATGCAGATCGATCCATGCTTATCACCCTGTACAAAGCTGAAGTCCAAGTGGATAAAGGACCTCCACATCAAACCAGATACACTCAAACTAATAGAAGAAAAACTAGGCAGCATCTGGAAAACACATGGGCACTGGAAAAATTTCCTGAACAAAACACCAATGGCTTATGCTCTAAGATCAAGAATCCATAAATGGGATCTCATAAAACTGCAAAGCTTCTGTAAGGCAAAGGACACTGTGGTTAGGACAAAACGACAACCAACAGATTGGGAAAAGATCTTTACCAATCCTACAACAGATAGAGGGCTTATATCCAAAATATACAAAGAACTCAAGAAGTTAGACCGCAGGGAGACAAATAACCCGATTAAAAAATGGGGTTCAGAACTAAACAAAGAATTCACAGCTGAGGAATGCCAAATGGCTGAGAAACACCTAAAGAAATGTTCAACATCTTTAGTCATCAGGGAAATGCAAATCAAAACAACCCTGAGATTTCACCTCACACCAGTGAGAATGGCTAAGATCAAAAACTCAGGTGACAGCAAATGCTGGTGAGGATGTGGAGAAAGAGGAACACTCCTCCATTGTTGGTGGGATTGCAGACTGGTACAACCATTCTGGAAATCAGTCTGGAGGTTCCTCAGAAAATTGGACATTGAACTGCCTGAGGATCCAGGTATACCTCTTGGGCATATACCCAAAGATGCCCCAACATATAAAAAAGACACGTGCTCCACTATGTTCATCGCAGCCTTATTTATAATAGCCAGAAGTGGAAAGAACCCAGATGCCCTTCAACAGAGGAATGGATACAGAAAATGTGGTACATCTACACCAATGGAATATTACTCAGCTATCAAAAAACAATGCCTATATGAAATTCATAGGCAAATGGATGGAACTGGAAAATATCATCCTGAGTGAGGTAACCCTATCACAGAAAAACACACATTGTATGCACTCATTGATAAGTGGTTATTAGCCCAAATGCTTGAATTACCCTAGATGCATAGAACAAATGAAACTCAAGACGGATGATCAAAATGTGAATGCTTCACTCCTTCTTTAAAAGGGGAACAAGAATACCCTTGCCAGGGAATAGAGAGGCAAAGATTGAAACAGAGACAGAAGGAACACCCATTCAGAGCCTGCCCCACATGTGGCCCATACATATACAGCCACCCAATTAGACAAGATGGATGAAGCAAAGAAGTGCAGGCCGACAGGAGCCGGATGTAGATTTCTCCTGAGAGACACAGCCAGAATACAGCAAATACAGAGGTGAATGCCAGCAGCAAACCACTGAACTGAGAATAGGACCCCCGTTGAAGGAATCAGAGAAAGAACTGGAAGAGCTTGAAGGGTCTCGAGACCCCTTATGAACAACAATGCCAAGCAAGCAGAGCTTCCAGGGACTAAGCCACTACCTAAAGACTATACATGGACTGACCCTGGACTCTGACCTCGTAGGTAGCAATGAATATCCTGTAAGATCACCAGTGGAAGGGGAAGCCCTTGGTCCTGCTTAGACTCAACCCCCAGTGAACGTGATTGTTGGGTGGAGAGCGGCAGTGGGGGGAGGATGGGGAGGGGAATACCCACAAAGAAGTTTAGGGGGGGGTTTGAGGGATGTTGGCCCGGAAACCGGGAAAGGAATAACACTCAAATGTAAATAAGAAATACTCAAGTTAATAAAAAAAAAAAAGAAAAAAATAAACCCTCAAGGCATAAAAGGGGCCACCCTCACCATCCCCATCATCCACACTATCCCCATTATCCCTATCCTCAAAAAAAAAAAAAGATATTGTTTAAATATTGTTTTGCCATGGAATATCTTGGTTTCTCCCTCCATGATAAATGAGAGTTTTGCTGGGTATAGTATTCTTGTCTGGCATTTTTGTTCTCTTATTGTCTGTTTAACATCTGCCCAAGATCTTCTGGCTTTTAGAGTCTCTGTTGAGATTTCTGGTGTAATTCTGATGGGTCTCCATCTATGTGTTACTTGACCTTTTTTTCCTTACAGCTTTTAATATTCTTTCTCTGTTCTGTGTATTTGATGTTTTAGTAATACGTGACAGAAGGAATTTCTTTTCTGGTCCCATTTGTTTGATGTTCCATAAGCTTCTTGTATGTTTATGGGCATCTCTTTCTTTAGGTTAGGGGAGTTTTCTAGTATAACTTTGTTGAACATATTTACTAGCCCTTTGAGTTGGGAGTCTTCCTTCTTTTCTATACCTATTATTCTTAAGTTTGGTCTTTCCATTGTATAGGAGCTTTTTGCTTTTTGTATTTTTTTTTTGACTGTTGTGTCAATGTCTTATGTGGTATCTTTTTTGCCTGAGATTCTCTCTCCTATCTCATATATTCTGTTGTTAATTCTTGCATCTGTGACTCCTGATCTCTTTCCTAGGATGGAAAAACATCTCCATCATTGTCTCCCTTGTGTTTCCTTTAATGTTTCCATTTCCATTTCTAGATACTGAATGGCTTTGTTCAAATTACCTGTTTGTGTTTTTTTTGTATTTCTTTAAGAGATTTGTTTCCTCTTCAAGGCCTTCTACTTGTTTACCTGTGTTCTCTTGTATTTCTTTAAGGGAGTTATTTATATCCTTCTTAAAAATCCTTTATCATATTAATGAGATGGGCTTTTAGATATGAATCTTGCTTTTTAGGTGTGCTGAGGTATCCAGGGCTTGGTGTGGTGGGAGGTCTGGGTTCTGATGTTGTCAAGTAGCATTGGTTTCTGTTGCTTATACCTGTGCTTGCCTCTCATCATCTGCTTGTCTCTAGTGCTAACTACCCTTCCTTTCTGTATCCATTCCTCTGTTGTCGGACATCTGGGTTGTTTTCAGCTTCTGGTTATTAGAAATAAGGCTGCTATGACCATGGAGGAACACATACCCCTGTGCCATGGTGAGGTATCATTTGGGTATATGCCCAACAGTGGTATAGCTGAGTCTTCAGGTAGATCTATTTCTAATATTTGTAGAAACCTCCAGACTTATTTCCAGAGTGGTTGTACCAGTTTGCAGTCCCACCAACAATGGAGGAGTATTCCTCTTTTTCCCGTACTTACCAACTCATGTGCTGTCACCTGAGTTTTTGATCTTAGTCATTCTGCCTGATATAGGGTGCAATCTCAGGGTTATTTTGATTTGCATTTCCCTCATCATCAAGGACTTTGAACATTTCTTTAAGTTCTTCTCAGCCATTCAAGATTCCTCTGTTGTGAATTCTCTGTTTAATTCTATACCCCAGTTTTTTTTTTTTGATTGGGTTGCTTGTTTTTTTGGGAATTAGCTTCTTGAGTTCTTTATATATTTTAGATATTAGCCCTCTATGGGATGTGGGGTTAGTGAAGACTTTTTTCCCAATCTGTAGATGAAATGCCCTACAGTGGGAAGAGGTATCTTGTAGAGTTCATCTCCAGTAGAAGACAAGGCATTAAGTGGGGAAGAGTGTGAGGGAAAGGGGTTTCAGTGACCAGCCCAATTTATGATGCAGCTCAAGGGGAGGCCCCAAGACCTGACACTATTACTGTGCTTACAGATAGGAGCCTAGCATGGCTGCCCTCTGAGAGGACCAAAAGCAGCTGAAAGAGTCAGATGCAGATCTTTACACTCAACCAATGGACAGAAGCCATGGAATGAATTAGGGAAAAGCTGAAAGAAGCTGAGGAGGAGGGCGACCTCATAGGAAGACCAGCAGTCTCAATTAACCTGGACCCCTGAGATCACTCAGGCACTGAGCCACCAACCAGGCAGCATATACCAGCTGATATGGGGTGCCCAGCACATATACAGCAGAGGACTGCCTGGTTCAGCCTCAGTGAGAGAAGATAACCCTTGAGAGTCTTGAGGCTCCAGGAATTGGGGAGATTTGGTAGGGTAGGGGTCGGGGGGGATGAGGACATCCTCTTGGAGATGGGGTGGGGGAGGTGGAATTGATTGAGGAACAGTCAGAGGGCTGACTTGGAGGGGGATAATGTCTGGACTATAAAAAACGATTAAAGAATAAAAAAAGTTTGACTCATTCTCTCAATGTGCAGTGTTATTCAAGCAGAAGTGTTGAAAATAAACTTCAATGGTTCTGTAGATTTTAAATGATCTGCTTAGTGAAAACTTTGAAATTATTCAAGAAAATCATCAAGATTGGGCACTTAACACTCTATTGAAAGGTCAGTAAGAGTTTGTATTCAGTGTGCTTGGCAATTACAATGAATGTTAAACATGGCTATTGTAACTACTTGAAAAACATGCAGCAGAGGCAACCTTGTCCTTTGGGCTACTTATTAAACTCTTCCAAATTCTTTAAGCAGCTTCCTGTGGAGACAGTTATTGGAATGCCATAAAAATGTTCTTTCTGAAAGGCCGTGATTTTCTCAGTTGTTAGAAAAAAATGGGATGTGTGACAAATGTTTCTCCTGCTATAGCTTACAGCATGACTTTATTTTACTCCTGGTGGTAACTTAAATAATCATACCAGCACGATGGAATATTAATTCTAAGTATGTGCTTGAAAATATTATTTTAAGAGTATTTCATATTCTTGCTAGATTGAATTGGCATTTTAAAAAGCCATTTTCACAGCCAGCACCTGTATTTAATGGTGTGGCTGATTATAGTAAATGTTTTGGGAAACTATTTTTGTCTTTCTCTTGTATAATTTTTCTTGCATAATTTTTCTACAGTTGATTGTCTGATTTGACCAAAGCTTTGGTTATATATTTTATCATATTTTATAATGAAGAATGCTATATAACCTTGAAAACTCTTTATTTCCCCAACCTTGTAGCACTCCTTTGTATTACCAATTACATGCTGTTGTGGTCTGTTTGGAAATATTAGACTTGAGTTGTCTACTCGCCTGTTCACATCGTTTCCTATATTTCATATTTGAGAAGACTGAGATGTTTCAGGGACAGGACACAAAAGCCTTGGTGGTTCTACTTCCTCTTTACGATGTAGTGATTTGTTTTATGCTATAATCCTATGATTAAAAATATATTTTGGCACAAACTGAAGCAGTTTTATAGGTATGTGCATAAGTCTCCTTACAAACACATAATCTGTCTCTGTCTACAGGGCCACAGCCTATCTAGCATGGTTATGTTTGCAAACATTTATAA
This sequence comes from Rattus rattus, assembly GCF_011064425.1. Taxonomy (NCBI): domain Eukaryota; kingdom Metazoa; phylum Chordata; class Mammalia; order Rodentia; family Muridae; genus Rattus; species Rattus rattus. The sequence continues at coordinate 14,114,497 of NC_046158.1, forward strand.
GTATTATTTCTTTTGTGATAGACAGGATTTATGCAAAGTAGCTGGATATAAAGTCTGGAAATGTGTTCTCCAAAGAGATGTGACTTTTTTATTAGATATATTTCTTTACTTACATTTCAAATGTAATTCTTTTTCCTGGTTTCCTGTCAATAAGCCCTCCATCCCCTCCCCCAACCCTTCTTCCATATGAGTATCCCCCCATCCATCCCCCTTACTGCCGCCCTATATTCCCCTGCACTGGGGGTCCAACTTGGCAGGACCAAGAGCTTCCCCTACGACTGGTGCCCCAACAAGGCTCTTCTCTGCTACACATGCAGTTGGAGCCCTGGGTCAATACATGTATAGTATTTCGGTAGCGGTTTAGTCCCTGGAAGCTCTGGTTGGTTGGCATTGTTGTTCTTATGGGGTTGCAAGCTCCTTCAACTCCTTCAATACTTCCTCTAATTCCTCACAAGGGGTCCTGTTCTCAATTCAGTGGTTTGCTGCTAGTGTTGACCTCTGTATTGGACATGATCTGGATGTGTCTCTCAGGAGACATCTATATCTGGTCCCTTTCAGCATGCATTTTTAGCCTCATCAATCTTATCTAGTTTTGGTGGCTGTATATATATGGGCCACATGTGGGGCAGGCTCTGAATGGCCGTTTCTTGAGTCGCTGCTCTAAACTTTGCTTCTTTATCCCCTCCTACGGATATTTTTCCCCCTTTTAAGGAGTGGGAGCATCTGCATTTTGGTCATCCTTCTTATTGAGCTTCCTGTGGTCTGTGGATTGCATCTTGGGTAATTCGAGCTTTTGGGCTAATATCCACTTATCAATGAGTGTATTTCAAGTGTGTTTTTCTGTGATTGGATTACCTCACTCAGAATGATATTTTCCATTTGCCTATGAATTTCATGAAGTCATTGTTTTTGATAGCCGAGTAGTACTCCACTGTGTAGATGTACCACATTTTTTGAATCCATTCCTCTGTTGAAGGGCATCTGGGTTCTTTCCAGCTTCTGGATATTATAAATAAGGCTGCTATGAACATAGTGGAGTGTGTGTCTTTGTTGTATGTTGGAGCATCATTTGGGTTTATGCCCAGGAGAGGTATAGCAGAGTCCTCAGGTAGTGTAATATCTAATTTTCTGAGGAACCTCCAGAGTGATTTCCAGAGTGGTTATATCAGTCGGCAATCCCACCAACAATGGAAGAGTGTTCCTCTTTCTACACATCCTCGCCAGCATCTGCTGTCATCTGAGTTTTTATCTTAGCCATTCTGATTGGTGTGAGGTAGAATCTCAGGGTTGTTTTGATTTGCATTCCCCTGATGACTATGGATGTTGAACACTTCTTTAGGTGCTTTTTGGCCATTAGATAATCCCCAGCTAAGAATGTTTTGTTTAGCTCTGCTCCCCATTTTTTAATAGGGTTATTTGGCTCTCTGGAGTCTACCTGTTTGAGTTCTTTGTATATTTCGGATATAAGCCCTCTATCAGATGTAGCACTAGTAAAGATCTTTTCCCAATCTGTTGTTTCTCATTTTGTCCTAATGGCAGTGTCTTTTGCCTTACAGAAGCTTTGCAGTTTTATGAGATCCCATTTGTTGATTCTTGATCTTAGAGCATAAGATCAGGTACTTTTCTCCAGTGCCCATATATTTGAGATTCTTCCCTAGTTTTTCTTCTATTAGTTTGAGTGTATCTGGTTTGATGTGGAGGTCCTTGATCCACTTGGACTTAAGCTTTCTACAGGGTGATAAGCATGGATCGATCTGCATTCTTCTACATATTGACCTCCAATTGAACCAGCACCATTTGCTAAAAATGCTATCTTTTTTCCATTGGATGGTTTTGGCTTCTTTGTCAAAAATCAAGTGACCATAAGGATGTGGGTTAATTTCTGGGTCTTCAATTCAATTCCACTGGTCTATCTGTCTTTCTCTGTAAAATGCTTATTTATTTATAAATGAAAGAACTAAAATGATATCACTTCCTCTAGTGTGATGACGCTGTTCTTCTACAATTTTCCATAAATTGTCTTTATAATTTCATATATTTATGTTGTATTTATATCATTCTTCCTTTCCCTTATATCCCTCCCATGTCAACGTCTGCTCACTTTTTCTCTAACTTATGGCTCCTTTTAATGTGCGTGTGTGTGTGTGTGTGTGTTTGTGTATGTATGGTATATGAATACATTGTGAGTCTGTGTGTTGTATATATATATATGTCTCTCTCTCTCTCTCTCTCTTTATCTATCTATCTACCATTTATCTCTCTATCTATGGTTTGGGACTGATTGACCATCTTGTATTGGATAATGAATTAGGAGGCTCATCCCTGAACATTTCATTCTCCTTCTCTCAGCAGATATTAATTGTCTGTAACTCTTCATCTAGGGTAGAACCTTGTGAGATTTACCCCATCCACACTGATATGCAATAGTGGTGTCACTATTGTTCAGGTCTTCTTTAGGCATCCATGTGCTTGAGATTTCATGGGTATACCTTCTGTATCATATATAGAAGATACTATCTCTATGTATTTTTCTGTAGATATCTTGTTCTGCTGGCTCCTATAATCTTTCTATCTCTTCTTGACAATGCTCCCTTAGGTAAACCCTTAGGTGTAGAGTTGTGTTATAGATGGGTCAACATGCGCTAAACACACCACATTCAGTTTTTCTCTGCATGTTATCTACTTTTATCTTCTGAAACGATCTCATTCTCATGCAACAAGAGGCTTTATTGATGAGGTATGAGGACTACAATTATCTGTGTGGATAAGAATAAGTACTGAGGATGCAGTAAGAAATTACCCTGATTTCAAAAAGTAGCCCTTGTAAGTTTTTCACTAGGTTCCACGGCCTCACCATTTTTGGTTAGATTTACAGAATGATACATGAACTTTCTTCACTTGAGAGAGTCTTAAATCCCATTATACAGTTGCTGGATATACGTGACTCTATTGTACCACTTTCCATGTTGGTGACTGTTGTGGTTGGTAGGCATTATTGCTGGGTAGGATTATTGTTGGTGTTTTCTTCTTGGCAACTTTCACAGAACTATCCAATACTATGAAAACAAATCCTAAGCAGGAGGCTTCTGGATCAGACTCAGATCAATTCCTAGCCATATGTACAAAATTTATTTTTTTCCACAACAGTGTTGTATTAAAATACCAGGAAGCAACCAAGGACAAAAGAATAGCCTTTGTTTTGGGAGTTGCATGGACTCCTCTAAATAAAAAATTGAAAGGTTTCTCATATTTGGTACTTGAGATTTTATGAGACAGTCTATGGCTGCTGTTGGGAATAGCCCTTAACTCTTTAGGGGTTCATCATCAGCCAGGTTTCTTCCATTTCTTTTTTATTTTTTTCTTGGTCATTCTTTTTCTTCATTAATTAATTAACTTTATATTTCCATCATAGCTGCCAGTCTCCACTCTCATACCTCCTCCCTCACAAAACTCCTCCCCAAAGCCTCTTTATCCTTCTCCAATGAGAAAGGGGTGCCCCCCCATTCTGGGTATAAATTTGTCCTGCTACATCTAGTCACTGCAGGACTAGGTGCATACATCTTTTTCTATGGAGGTCAGTCAAGGTTGCCCAGTTCTGAAGTGGCCCAGTTACTGTAACTGGATCCAAAGTCAGGCACCAGAGTCAGAGCCCCTGCTCCAGTTGTTGGGGGACCTGCATGAAGATCAAGCTGCACATCTGTTACATATTTCGGGGGCCCTAGGTCCAGCCTATACTTGCTCTTTGGTTGGAGGTTCAGTCTCTGGAAGTCCCAATGGTCCAGATTGGTCTTCTTGTGGAATCTCTATCCCCTTTTGGTTCCTCAATCTTTCCCTCAACTTTCCACAAGACTCCCTGAGCTCCATTTAATATTTGGGTGTGATCAAACCAGATACACTCAAACTAATAGAAGAAAAAGTGGGGAAGCATCTCGAACACATGGGCACTGGAAAAAATTTCCTGAACAAAACACCAATGGCTTATGCTCTAAGATCAAGAATCAACAAATGGGATCTCATAAAACTGCAAAGCTTCTGTAAGGCAAAGGACACTGTGGTTAGGACAAAACAACAACCAACAGATTGGGAAAAGATCTTTACCAATCCTACAACTGATAGAGGGTTTATATCCAATATATACAAAGAACTCAAGAAGTTAGACCACAGGGAGACAAATAACCCTATTAAAAATGGGGTTCAGAGCTAAACAAAGAATTCACAGCTGAGGAATGCTGAGTGGCTGAGAAACACCTAAAGAAATGTTCAACATCTTTAGTCATCAGGGAAATGCAAATCAAAACAACCCTGAGATTTCACCTCACACCAGTGAGAATGGCTAAGTTCAAAAACTCAGGTGACAGCACATGCTGGCGAGGATGTGGAGAAAGAGGAACACTCCTCCATTGTTGGTGGGATTGCAGACTGGACAACCATTCTGGAAATCAGTCTGGAGATTCCTCAGAAAATTGGACATTGAACTGCCTGAGGATCCAGCTATACCTCTCCTGGGCATATACCCAAAAGATGCCCCAACATATAAAAAAGACACGTGCTCCACTATGTTCATCGCAGCCTTATTTATAATAGCCAGAAGCTGGAAAGAACCCAGATGCCCTTCAACAGAAGAATGGATACAGAAAATGTGGTACATCTACACAATGGAATATTACTCAGCTATCAAAAACAATGACTTTATGGAATTCATAGGCAAATGGATGGAACTGGAAAATATCATCCTGAGTGAGGTAACCCAATCACAGAAAAACACACATGATATGCACTCATTCATAAGTGGATACTAGCCCAAATGCTTGAATTATCCTAGATGCACAGAACACATGAATCTCAAGAAGGATGACCAAAATGCGAATGCTTCATTTCTTCTTTAAAAGGGGAACAAGAATACCCTTGGCAGGGAATAGGGAGGCAAAGTTTAGAACAGAGGCTGAAGGAACACCCATTCAGAGCCTGCCCCACATGTGGCCCACACATATACAGCCACCCAAGTAGTCAAGATGGATGGCGCAAAGAAGTGCGGGCCGACAGGAACCGGATGTAGATCTCTCCTGAGAGACACAGCCAGAATACGGCAAATACATAGGCGAATACCAGCAGCAAACCACTGAACTGAGAATGGGACCCCCGTTGAAGGAATCAGAGAAAGGACTGAAAGAGCTTGAAGGTGCTTGAGACCCCATGTGAACAACAATACCAAGCAAGCAGAGCTTCCAGGGACTAAGCCACTACCCAAAGACTATACATGGACTGACCCTGGACTCTGACCTCATAGGTAGCAATGAATAGCCTAGTAAGATCACCAGTGGAAGGTGAAGCCCTTGGTCCTGCCAAGACTGAACCCCCAGTGAAGGTGATTGTTGGGGGGAGGTCGGTAATGGGAGGAGGATGGGGAGGGGAACAACCATATAGAAGTGGAGGGGCAGTGGTTAGGAGGATGTTGGCCTGCGAATAACAATCGAAATGTAAATAAGAAATACTTAAGTTAATAAAGATGGAAAAAATATTTGGGTGTGAGTCTCTACATTTGTTTCATTGCCTGCTGGGTGGACATCTCAGATGACAGCTATGCAAGACTCTGGTCTGAAAGTACACAGCGTATTGTTAATAGTATCAGGGATTGGTTTTTGTCCATGGTATGGGTCTCAATTTGTGCCAGTTATTAGTTGGCCATTCACTCAGTCTGTGCTCCATCTTTGTCCCTGCACATCTTGTATGCAGGACACATTTTGGGTCAAAGATTTTGTGGATGGGCTGATGTCCTCTCTCCACTGGGAATCCTGCCTTGCTACAGGAAGTAGCTACTTCAGGATCCATATCTCCCACTATTAGGAGTCTCAGGTAGAGTTCTAGTCCCACAGATCTCCTGGGGTCTCTCTCATCTCTTGCCCAAGGCTACTTCAACCTACATATCTCCCCCTGCTAGGAATCTCAGTTATAGTTCACCTCCATAGACTTCCTGGAGTTCCCCCTCTGTGTCCAGTCTCTGGCACATCTTAGAACTGTTTCCCCCCTTTAACCCCACCTCCCCAGCCTATTTTCATTCTCTCTCTCCCGCTTTCCCTATATCTGTTTCCCTGCCCTGTTACCCTTGCCATCACATCTCCTACCCAGGCATCTCCCTTCATCTACCTCTGATGTCTATTTTTTCACCTTCTGAGTGAGATTCAAGCATCTTCCCTTGGGCCCTTCTTGCTATTTGGCTTTTTTTTGTGTGTCTGTGGATTGTTTTGTGTTTGTCCTGTACTTTATGGCTCACATCCACTCATAAGCGAGTACATACCATGCATGTTCCTTTGGGTCTGGGTTACTTTACTGAGGATGATTTTTTTCTACTTCCATCTATTTGCCTGTAAAATTCATGACATTCTTCTTTATTTATTTTATGTATATGAGTACATTATAGTGTCTTCAGACACACCAGAGAAGAGCATCAGATCCCACTACAGATAGCTGTGAGCCACCAATGTGGTTGCTGGGAATTGAATTCAGGACCTTTGGAAGAGTAGTTGGTGCTCTTAACCACTGAGTCATTTCTCCAGATATTCTTCTTTAAAATGAACTACATTTTTAAAATCCATTATTCAGTTGAGAAACATGTGGGTTGTTTCTATTTTCTATTATAAATTAAGCTGCCATGAACATAGTTGAACAAATGTCCTTATGGGGTGGTGAAACATCTTTTGGGTATCTGCTCAGGAGTGGTATAGCTGGGTCTTGAAGTAGAACTATTCCCAATTTTCTAAGAAACCACCAAATTGATTTCAAAAGTGGTGGTAAAAGTTTGCCCTCCCACCAGCAATGAAGGAGCATTTCCCTTGCTCCACCTTCTCACCAGCATGTACTATCTCTTGTGTTTTTCATCTCAGCCATTCTGATGGGTCAAAGGTGGAATCTTAGAGTCATTTTAGTTTGCATTTCTCTGATGACTAAGAATATTCACCATTTGATTAAGTGTTTCTCAGCCATTAGAGATTCTTCTGCTGAATTAGGTAATTTGGTTTCTTGGTGTCTAACTTCTTGAGTTCTTTATATATTTTGGATAATAGCTTGTCTGTCAGATGTAAGGTTAGTGAAGATCTTTTCCTATTCTGAAGGCTGGCATGTTGTCCTACTGATGGTGTCCTTTGCCTTACAAAAGCTTTTTAGTTTCATGAGGTTCATTTATTAATTGCTGATCTTAGTGTCTGAGCTGCTAGTGTTCTATTTAGGAAGTTGTCTCCTGTACCAATGCTATTCTTTATTTTCTCTTCTACCAGGTTTACAATGAGATGTTTGATCCACTTGGACTTAGTTTTGTGCAGGATAATAGATATGCATTTTTCTTTTTCTAGACATCCAGTTAGACCAGCAAATTTTGTTGAAGATGCTTTCTTTGTTCTATTGTATGCTTTTTAGCTTCTTTGCCCAAAATCAAGAGTCTATAGGTGTGTGGATTTATTTCTGGGTCTTTGCTTTGATTCCATTGATCAATCTGCCTGTTTATATACCAATAACATGAATTATTATTATTATTGCTCTGAAGTACAGCTTGAAGCCAGGGATGGCAATATCTTCAGAAATTTTTATTGTACAGGTTTATTTTATCTATCCTGGGTTATTTGTTTTTCCTTAAGAAGTTGGGAATTGCTTCTTGAAGGTCTGTAAAAAATTGTGTTGGAATTTTGATGGGAATTGCATATTATCTGATTGCTTTTGGTAAGGTGGCCATCTTTTTTCCTGGTAACCCTTCCAATACGTGAGCATGGGCGAACTTTCAGTCTTCTAATATCTTCGTCAATGTTTTCTACAGAGTTACACCAAGATTTTTATTTTATTTGTGGCTAGAATGAAGGGTATTGTTTTCTTAATTCCTTTTTCATACCATTTGTTGTTTGTTTAAAGGAGAAAAACTGATTTTTCTGAGTTAATTTTGTATCCAGTCTCTTTATTGAAAGTGTTTATCAGCTGTAGGAGTTCTCTGGTAGAATTTTTGGGTTTCCTCTTGTATACTATCCACAAATAGTAATGTTTTGACTTATTTATTTCTGATTTGTATCCTCTTGATCTTCTTTAGTCATCTTATTGCTCTAGCTAGAACTTCAAGTATTACATTGAAGAGATCCAGAGAAAGTGGAAGCCTTGTTTTATCCTTGATTTTAGTGAAATTGTTTTAAATTTCTCTCCATTTAATTTGATGTTGGCTATTGGCTTGATGTATATTGCCTTTATTGTGTTTAGGAATGTGTCTTGTATCCCTGATCTCTCTAAGACATTTAACGTGAAGAGGTGTTGAATTTTGCCAAAGGTTTTTTCAGCATCTATGAGATGATCATATTCTTTTTTTTCTTTTAGCTTGTTTATATGGTGGATTATTTTGATGTTTTTCTTGTACTGAACTACCCCTGCATCTTTGGGTAATGCCTACTTAATCATGGTAGATCATGTCTTTGATGTGTTCTTGAATTTGGTTTGTGAGGATATTATTATTTTTGCATCAATATTCAAAAGTGAAATTGATCTGAAATTCTTTTCTTTGTTGAGTCTTTGTGTGGTTTATGTATCAGAGTGATTGTGGCCTTGTAGAATGAGTTTGGCAGTGTTCTTTCTGTTTCTATTTTTGGAATAGTTTGAGGAGTATTGGTATTAGCAAAAAGGAAAACACAAACTGAGGCAATATTGGAGATAAAAACTTAGGAAACAGAACAGGAACTAGAGATGTTAAGTATCAATACAATACAAGAGATAGACAAGAAAATCTCAGGGGTAGAAGATACTATAAAAAATTGAAACATCAGTCAAAGAAAATGATAAATCCAAAAAGTTAATGATAAAAATTCCAGGAAATATGGGATATTATGTAAAGACCAAACTTAAGAATAATGGGAATAAAAAGAGAGGATTCACAGTTCAAAGACCCATAAATATCTTCAACCAAATTATAGAGGGATATTTCACTAACCTAAAGAAAGAAATACCTATAAAGATACAAGAAACTTACACAACACCAAATTGATTGGACCAGAAAAGATAATCCTCCTGCCCTATAATAATCAAAACACTAAATATATAGAACAAAGAAAGACTATTAAAAGATGGAAGGGGAAAAGGCCAAATAACATATAAAGGTAGACCTATCAGACTTACATCTGATTTCTCAACAGAGACTCTAAAAGCCAGAATGGCCTCAGTAGACCCTCAGAGACCACAGATGCTTGCCATAGTTGAACAAAACAAGATATTCCATGACAAGACCAAATTTAAACAATATTTTTCCACAAATTCAGAGGTTACTAGAAGGAAAACTTCAACCCAAGGAGGATGACTACACATAAGAAAACAGAAGATAAACAATTTTAGATCAGCAAAACCAAAAATACACACACACACACACACACACACACACACACACACACACACCCACCCACCAACATTGTCAAAGTAATAAGAATTTACAATCATTGGTCTCTGAATATCAATAAAAAGACACAGGCTAACAGAGTGGATGTGTAAGTAGGATCCATACAAGACACACAACTCAGCAATAAAGATAGATGTTACCTCATCTATCTAAAGGGCTGGAAAAAGGTTTTCCAAGCATTCAGAGCCCAAAACATGCTGGAGTAGCCATTGTAATTCCTAATAAAATAGACTTTCAACCAAAAGTAATCAAAAGAGATGAGGAAGGACACCATACGCATCAAAAAAATAGCTATCAGGATGACATCTCAATTCTGAACATCTATGCAACAAATGCAAGAGCACATGCATTCATAAAAGAAACATTACTAAAGCTTAAATCACACACTGAACCCCACACATTACTAATGGGAGACTTCAACACTCCACTCTCACCAATGGACATGTCGTTGTGACAGAAACCAAATAGAAAAATAAATAGTGACGTTCAGATAGCTTTGGAGCAATCTGTAATGCTGGAGCAAAGTTGGGGCTTAAGCTGGTAGGAAATACATGATTTATATGGCTTTAATGTGGAGTTTGCTATTGTGAAAGACTACCTAAGGCTGATTTGTTTGGAGCAGTTTGCATTCTTCAGATTGGAAATCTGCTGGGACAAATAAATAGACTAAGAGCAAGAGTTAAAGTTTAGGAACTTAAAGAAAAAATCTTTTATTTGTAATCCATTATTCTGGTACTGGTAGTTGGGGGAGAAGAGGAATCTCAAAACTAGGGAGAGAGGGGGTGTGTATTAGGGATAGACAAGTGGGGAAACTCAGGCTGTACTTATCTGGAGTCCATTTGACTTGTGAGAGGTGGACCCAAGTCTTGTGACTCTCTATTCCCTGAAGCTCACATGAACTTTTTCAGTTTACTCAAAGAGATGAAAAGTTTAGGCATATTAGCATTAGTATTGTTTGTAATCTGTACTAAAGCCTACATTGTAGAAAAATCACTGACAGCTGTAGTAGACTTGTACCATTGAGTCATAGCAAGAGCTATGGGTTGGGTTAAAAAGCATGAACATTTTTTCCTATGTCCAGAGGACATATGTATGTATGTATGTATGTATGTATGTATGTATGTATGTATGTATGTATTGGACAGAGATGTTTTTAGTTTGATAAGAAGCACCTTTGAGTCTATATTTAGAAGACAACCAAAGGAAATTTAAAATCTTGAGCTTGTGGCTGAATGGTAAGTACTCAGTGATCTTCCAGCTTATCAGAACTCCATTGATCAATGTTAAAACTCTGAACTTTTGAAATCTTAGTATAACAATAGCATGAAAGGGAAAATTTTAAATATTTTCCATTTTTCATGTATCTTAAATAATATTCTTATACCTTTACAACATGCATTTATGTACTTCTTTAGACCCTCAGAACTTAAGCTTTTTATCCTCTCAGAACTTTATACATCTTAGAACACTTTCTTAGACCCTTAGAACTAACATAGACTTTAAACCTTTTTCTTTTTATTTAATCATTTATCAGTGACATGAATGGTTATTGCTGAGACATAGCAAAGCAAGTTCTTTTAAATAAAAGAACAGTAAAAAGTTACATCTAAAACCTGTTTGTTCTTTAATATGAAGTCTGTTAGCAAGGCAAACCTGTCTGTCTTTCTCAGCAGGAGACCTAGTAGCTCTAGAAAAAGCAAGGCCTTAGTTTTGCGTATGAAGGGAACTAACAAGGTGGCTACAGCCTTGGGGAAAGGAGCTGGTTGCTAATGGACTTTAGTTCTTTTAGCCTTCAATGCCATCTGAGAAGGATGCATTGTTGGAGGAAGTATAATCCAAATGGCCTTTGTATCAGTTAAAATGACAGAGACTTGCCCATTGCTAGAAAGTCACAACACCAGACTCCTGTGGTGACTATGGCTTTGTTGATCCAAAGCCACCTGAGTCTTCCATACCAGGCCCAGAAGTTCTGGGAGGCTTTTCCTGTGGAGGAGGAACTTGGGGGACTGACCTTCCTTTGTCTATGCAAAGTGTGGCAATCAACTCTCCATGGTCCTGGCAGCAGGCAAGGCATTTGTGGCAGTTATGGCCAGTGGTTAGTGTTACCACATTCAGATAGAATCCAAGTGTCCCATCATCTTCCTTGGAGACCTTGTGGTCACCAATAAGAGCTGGGTCTGTCATTGTAAGCATTTTTTTTCCATTAAACATTTTAAATGTCACACTCAGCAGATCTCTGAAATGTTTTAGGACCACTGTCTATTAAGGATATCTGAGCTAAGCAAACTTTTTTGTTTGTTTGTTTTAGTTATTTGCTTTAGGCTTAACCTAGAAAACACACACAGAAGGTTAAATAAAGCTTGTCCTTGAAAGTGAATTACATTTGTACTTGGCATACTTTTGAGCACATTAAAGATAATTTATAATATGATTGCATATTAACTTGCATGTCCTAATTATCATCAATTGTTTATCAGAAGTTAACAGCTTTAATAAGGTTAAGATTTTACAGTTTTATTCCTGGTTAGTTTTAGCCTTAAAAATTATAACTTTTGAATTGAAGCTCTCTTATTATAAAATATATTTTATTTGTTAAACATACACTGTCTTTTTTTTAAATTCAGGGCAAAAATCATCATATAAAAATTTATCCTAGTCTAAACACCCAACAAGCAAGACTTTGATTTAAAATTACAACTTATGATGATGTTAGAGGACTTAAAGAAGGATATAAATAACCCCCTTAAAGAAATACAGGGCAGCACAACCAAACAGGTGAAGGAATTGAACCAAACCATCCAGGATCTAAAAATGGAAAGAAACCACAAAAGAGACAACCCTGGAGATAGAAAACCTAAGGAAGGGATTTGGAGTCATACTTGCAAGTGTCATAAATAGAATAGAAGAGATTGAAGAGAGAATCTCAGGGGTAGAAGATACCATAGAAAATATTCACACAACAGTCAAAAGAAAATGCAAAATGCAAAAAGCTCCTACACAAAATCCAGGAAATCCAAACACAATGAGAGAAAACCAAACCCAAGGATAATAGATATAGAAGAGAGTGTAGATTCCTATCTTAAAGGGCCAGTAAATATCTTCACCAAAATAACAGAAGAAAACTTCCCTAACCCAAAGAAAGAAATGCCCATAAATATACAAGAAGCCCACAGAACTCCAAATGGATTGGACCAGAAAAGAAATTCCTCCCTTTACATAATAGTCAAAACACCAAATGCACAAAACAAAGAAAGAATATTAAAAGCAGTAAGGAAAAAGGTCAAGTAACATATAAAGACAGACCTATAAGAATTATACCAGATTTCTCACCAGAGACTATGAAAGCCAGAGGAATCTGGGCAGATGTCATACAGACCCTAAGAGAACACAAATACCAGCCCAGGATACTATATCGAGCAAAACTCAATTAATATAGATGGAGAAACCAAGATGTTCCATGAAAAACCTAATTTACACAATATCTTTCCACAAACCCAGTCCTACAAAGGCTAACAGATGGAAAACTCCAATACAAGGTGGGAAACTACACCCTAGAAAAAGCAAGAAAGCAATCTTCTTGCAAAAAACCCAAAAAATATAGCCACACAAACATAATTCTATCTCTAACAAGAAAAATAACAGGAAACAACAATCATTGGTCCCTAATGTCTCTCAACATCAATGAACTCAATTCCCCAATAAAAAGACAGAGACTAACAGACCGGAGACATAAAGAGGACCCAGGATTTTGATGCATACAGGAAACCTCAGTGACAAAGACAGACACTATTTTAGAGTAAAAGGTTGGAAATCAACTTTCCAAGCAAGTGGTCTCAAGAAAAAAGTTGGAGTAGCCATTCTAATATTAAATAAAATCAACCTGCAACCAAAAGTTATCAAAAAAGAAAGGGAAGCACACTTCACATTCATCCAAAAAAAAAAATCCACCTCACACAATAATAGTGGGAGACTTCAACACCCCACTTTCATCAGTGAATAGATAATAGAAACAGAAATTAAACAGAGACACAGAGAAACTAACAGAAGTTATGAACCAAATGGATTTAATAAATATCTATAGAACATTTCATCCTAAAACAAAAACTTCTTCTCAGCACATTATGGCACCTTCTCCAAAATTGACCATATAATTAGTTACAAAACAGGCCTCAACAAATGAAAGAAGATTGAAGTAATCCCATGCATCCTATCAGATGACCATGGGCTAAGGCTGGTCTTTAATAACAGCAAAAGCAACAGAATGCCCCTATACCTATGGAAGCTTAATGATGCTCTAATCAATGATAACTTGGTCAAGGAAGAAATAAAGAAAGAAATTAAAAACTTATTAGAATTTGATGATAATGAAGGCACAACATACGGAAACTTATGGGACACAATGAAAACAGTGCTAAGAGGAAAACTCATAGCTCTGAGTGCCTGCAGAAAGAAACAGGAGAGAGCATATGTCACCAGCTTGACAGCACACCTAAAAGGTCTAGAACAAAAAGAAGCAAATATACCCAAGAGGAGTAGAAGGCAGGAAATAATCAAACTAAAATCATCCAAGTAGAATATAAAGAACTATACAAAGAATCAATAAAACCAAAAGCTGGTTCTTTGAGAAAATCAACAAGATAGATAAACCCTTAGCCAGACTAACCAGAGGACACAGAGAGAATATCCAAATTAACAAAATCAGAAATGAAAAGGGAGACATAACAGTAGCATCTGAGTAAATTAAAAAAAATCATCAAATCCTATTACAAAAGTCCATACTCAACAAAACTGGAAAATCTGGATGAAATGTACAAGTTTCTAGACAGATACCAGGTACCAAAGTTAAATCAGGATCAGACTAAAGACTTCTTTTAATGAGCAGTCATTAAAAGTCCCCCAACCAAAACAAGCCCAGGACCAAATGAGTTTAGTGCAGAATTCTATCAGACCTTCATAGAAGACCTAATACCAATATTCTCCAAACTATTCCACAAAATAGAAACAGAATAAACACTACCCAATTCGTTCTATGAAGCTACAATTACGCTTATACCTAAACCACACAAAGACCCAACACAGAAAGAGAACTTCAGAACAATGTACCTTATGAATATCGATGCAAAAATACTCAATAAAATTCTCACAAACCAAAACCAAGAACATAACAAAACAATCATCCATCATGATCAAGTAGGCTTTATCCCACATATAAAGGGACAGTTCAATATACAGAAATCCATCAACATAATCCAATATAAAAGCCATTTAAAAAAAAAAAAAAAAAACAAAAAAAACAAAAACCTACATGATCATCTCCTTAGATGCAGAGAAAGCATTTGACAAAATTCAACACCCCTTCATGTTCAAAGTTTTAGAATGATCAGGAGTTCAAGTCCCATACCTAAACATGGTAAAAGTAATATACAATAAACCAGTAGTCAACATCAAACTAAATGGAGAGAAACATGAAGCAATCCCACTGAAATCAGGGACTAGACAAGGCTGCCCACTTTCTCCCTATCTACTCAATACAGTCCTCAAAGTCCTAGGCAGAGCAATCATTAAATAAAGGAGGTGAAAGGGATACAAATTGGAAAGGAATAAGTCAAAACATCACTATTTGCAGATGATGTGACAGTATACTTAAGTGACCCGCAAAATTCCACCAGTTTGGGACAGGATTCTTCTGGTTTCCACCTGCACTGGGAGCTAATCTCATCCCACATCTCTCTGTACCTACAGGTCTGAAAGAAAACAGGTCTACAGGAGTGCCGACACACAGGCTACCAGGAGGGTCAAGCCACTGTCAGAGACAGCAAGACCAGCTAACAGCAGTGTCAACCAGATGGCCAGAGGAAAGCACAGGAATCTAAGTAGCAGAAACAAAGACTATTTGCCATCATCAGTTTTCCCACCAAAGCAAATACTGGATATCCTAACACACTGGAAAAACAAGATTTGGATTTAAAACCACTTGTTGATTCTTGATCTCAAAGCATAAGCCATTGGTGTTTTGTTTAGGAAAATTTCCCCTGTGCAATGTGTTCAAGGCTCTTTCATACTTTGTCGTCTATTAGTTTCAGTGTTTCTGGTTTTATTTGGAGGTCCTTGACCCACTTGGACTTGAGCTTTGTACAGGGCTATAAGGATGGGTTGATTTTCATTCTTCTCCATCCTGATCTCCAGTTTAACCAGCACCATTTGTTGAAAATGGTATCTATTTTCCATTGGATGGTTTTAGCTCCTTTGTCAAAGATCAAATGACCATAGGTGTGGGTTCATTTCTGGGTCTTCAATTCTATTCCATTGATCTACCAGCCGGTCTATGTACTAATACCATGCAGTTTTTATCACTATTGCTCTGTAATACAGTTTGAGGTCAGGGATGGTGATTCTCCCAAAGTTCTTTTATTGTTGAGGATAGTTTTTGGTATCCTGGATTTTTGTTATTCCAAATGGATTTGCAAATTGCTCTAACTCTATGAAACATTGTGTTGGAATCTTGATGGGGATTGCATTGAATCTGTAGATTGCTTTTGGCAAGATGGCTATTTTTACAATACTAATCCTGCCAATCCATGAGCATGGGGGATCTTTCTGTCTTCTGAAATCTTTAATTACTTTCTTCAGAGACATGAAGTTCTTATCATACAGATCTTTCACTTGCTTAGTTAGTGTTACATCGAGGTATTTTATTCTATTTGTGACTATTGTGAAGGGTGTCATTTTCCTAATTTCTTTCTGAGCCTGTTTATCCTTTGAGTAGAGGAAGGCTACTGATTTGTTTGAGTTAATTTGATATCCAGCCACTTTGCTGATGTTGTTTATCAGGCTTAGTAGTTCTTTGGTGGAACTTTTGGGGTCATTTAAGTATACTATCATATCATCTGCAAATAGTGATATTTTGGCTTCTTCCTTTCCAATTTGTAGTACTCTGATCTCCTTTTGTTGTCTGATTGCTCTGGCTAGAACTTCAAGTACTATATTGAAGAAGTAGGGAGAGAGTGGGCAGCCTTTTCTAGTCTCGGATTTTAGTGGCACTGCTTCATGTTTCTCTACATTTAGTTTGATGTTGGCTACTGGTTTGCTGTAAGTTGCTTTTGACATGTTTAGGTATGGACCTTGAATTCTTGATCATTCCAAGACCATAAAGGGGTGTTGAATTTTGTCAAGTGCTTTCTCAACATCTCATGAGATGATCATGTGCTTTTTCCTTTGAGATGGTTTATATAGTGGATTACATTGATGGACTTCAGTATATTGAATCATCCCTGCATCCCTGGGATAAAGCCTACTCGATCATGATGAATGATTATTTTGATTGTGTTTTCTGGATTCTGTTTGCAAGAATTTTATTATTTTTGCATTGATATTCATAAGTGGAAATTGTTCTGTAGTTCTCTTTGTTGGGTCTTTTTGTTGTTTAGGTATTAGTGTAATTGTGGCTTCCTAGAATGAATTGGGTAGTGTTCCTTCTGTTTCTATTTTGTGGAATAGAACAGTATTGGCATTAGGTCTTCTATGATTTAACTTTGGTACCTGCTCTCTGTCTAGAAAATTGCCCATTTCATCCAGGTTTTCCAGTTTTGTTGAGTATAGGCTTTTGTAGTAGGATCTGATGATTTTCTGAATTTCCTCAGACTCTGTTGTTATGTCTCCCTTTTCATTTCTGATTTTGTTCATTTGGATACTCTCTCTGTGACCTCTTGTTAGTATGGCTACAGCTTTATCTATCTTTTTGATGTTCTCAAAGAACCAGCTCCTGATTTTGTTCATTCTTTGTATAGTTCTTTATATTTCTACTTGGATGATTTCAGCCTTGAGTTTGATTATTTCGTGCCTTCTACTCCTCTTGGAGTTATTTTTTTTTTGATCTAGAGCTTTTAGATGTGCTGTCAAGCAGCTAATGTATGCTCTCTCCAGTTTCTCTCTGGAGACACTCAGAGCTATCAGTTTTTCTCTTAGCACTGCGTTCATTGTGTCCCATAAGTTTGGGTATGTTGTGCCTTCATTATCATTAAATTCTATAAAGTCTTTAATTTCCTTATTTCTTTCTTGACCAAGTTATCATTGATTAGAGCACCGTCCAGCTTCCATGTATATGTGGGCTTTCTGTTGTTTTTGTTGTTATTGAAGACCAGCCTTAGTCTGTGGTGATCTGATAGGGTGCATGGGATTATTTTAGTCTCCTTGAATCTATTGAGGCCTGTTTTGTGACAGATTATATGGTCAGTTTTGGAGAAGGTAGCATGAGGTGCTGAGAAGGTATATTCTTTGGTTTAGGATGAAATGTTCTATAGATATCTGTTAAATCTTTTTGGTTAGTTTTCTTTCTGTTAGTTTCACAGTATCTCTGCTTGTTTTCTTTTTCCATGATCTGTCCATTGATAAGAATGAGGTGTTGAAGTCACCCACTATTATTGTGTGAGGTGCAATGTGTCCTTTGAACTTTAGTAAAACTTCTTTTATGAATGCAGGTACCCTTGCATTTGGAGCATAGATATTCAGAATTGAGAGTTCTTCTTGGTATGTTTTTCCTTGGATGAATATGAAGTGTCCTTTCTTATTTTTTTTTTTGATAATTTTGTTCTGTTGATTTTATTTGAATATTAGAATGTTTTTCCAGCTTTTTTTTTTTTTGGACTGAGAAGGTATTTGTTTGGAAAAGTTTTTTCAAGTCTTTTTTATTCTGAAGTAGTGTCTGTCTTTGTCACTGAGGTGCATTTCCTGTATGCAGCAAAATGCTGTGTCTTCTCTACATATCCTGTCTGTTAGTCTATGTCTCTATTTTGGAATTGAGTTCATTGACATTTTGTGGTATTAGGGGTCAGTGGTTGTTGTTTCCTATTATTTTTGTTGTTAGAGGTGGGATTATGTTTGTGTGGCTATATTTTTTTGGTTTAGTTGAAAGAAGATTTCTCTCTTGCTTTTTCTAGGGTGTAGTTTCCTTCCCTGTGTTGGAGTTTTCCATTTATTATTATTATTTTTTTTTTGGTTTTTTTCGAGCTGTATTTTCGAAATCAGGATTCTGTGCCATTCCCAGGCAAGCCTATCCCTGAGAAACCCCAACCCCATTTATTATTTTTTTTATAGGACTGTGTTTGTGGAAAGATATGTGTAAATTAGGTTTTTCATGAATATCTTGGTTTCTCCATCTATCATAATGGAGAGTTTTGCTGGATATAATAGCCTAGGCTTGCATTTGTGTTCTCTTAGGGTCTGTATGACATCTGTCCAGGATCATCTAGCTTGCATAGTCTCGGTGAGAAATCTGGTGTAATTCTGATAGGTCTTCCTTTATATATTACTTGACCTTTTTACCTTTCTGCTTTTAATATTCTCTCTTTGCTTAGTGAATTTGGTGTTTTGACTATTACATAATGGGAGGAATTTCTTTTCTGGACCAATCTATTTGGAATTCTTTTATGCTTATGTTCATCTCTTTCCTCAGGTTAGGGAAATTTTCTTCTATAATTTTTTGAAGATATTTTATTGGCCCTTTAATTTGGGAATCTTCATTCTCTTCTATGCCAATCATCTTTAGGTTTAATCTTCTCATTATGTCCTGGATTGTTTTGGGTTGGGATCTTTCTGCATTTTGCATTTTTGTTGAGTGTTTTGTCAATGTTTTCTATGGTATCTTCTACCTCTGTCATTGTCTTTTCTATCTCTTTCATTCTGTTGGTGATGCTTGTATCTATGTCTCCTGATCTTTTTCCTAGGTTTTATATCTCCAGGGTTGTCTCTTGTTGTGATTTCTTTATTGTTTCTACTTCCATTTTTAGATCTTGGATGATTTTTTTCAATTCCTTCACCTGTTGCTTGTGTTTTCCTGTAATTCTTTAAGGGATTTTGTGTTTCCTCTTTTAGGGCTTCTACCTGTTTACCTGTGTTGTCCTGTATTTCTTTAAGGAAATTATTTATGTCTTTTTTAAAGTCCTCTAACATCATCATGATATGTGATTTTAAGTCATAATCTTGCTTTTGCCATGTGCTGGGAAATTCAGAACTTGTTGTGGTGGGAGAACTGGGTTCTGAAGATGCCAAGTTGCCTTAGTTTCTGTTGCTTAATGTTTTGCACTTGCCTCTCCCCATCTGGTTATTTCTTGTGTTAGCTGTTCTTACTGTCTCTGACAGTGACTTGTCCCTCCTGTCAGTCTCTTCTGGGAGACCAGCTCTCTCATGGTGGGATCTAGGCACAGAGAGCTGTGCCACATTGTCAGCTTCAGACACAGACAGAAACTGGAAAGATCCTGTCCCAGACTGCTTCTTGGTTTCTGTGTCCAGAGGGCTCAGGTGGGTCCCTCAAGCAGAAGTGGTGGTCTCCCCTGTTTTCTTCCGTTTGTTTTGTCCTATTTCAAATGAATAGTTTTTGTTTTATCTTATATTACATCTTATTTTATTTTGTTATTATGCCTTAGAAACTTGTTTGTTTCCTAATAGAAGATAGGAAGTGGATTTGGATGAAAGGGGGTGGTGTGAAACTAGGAGAAGTGGAGAAAGGGGAAACCATAATCCAATACATTATGTGAGAAGAAATTATTCTCAATTAAAGGGAAAAGAAAGATGGGCTCTTTTACTAAGGAACATCCCTCCTCTTCCTCCTTCTCCTTCTCCTTCCCATTCTCCTCCTCCTTCTGCTTCCCCTCTTCCTCTCCCTCCTTCTCCTTCTATCCCTCCTCCCTTTCTTCCTCCTCCTGCCCCTCCTCTCCTTATTCTTCCTTGCTTTTTCCCACTCCTACCATACCTCTTCTTTCTTTCCATTCTCCCCTTCCTTCTCCTCACTTCCTCCTCCTGTCTCCTTCTTCCATTATCTCCCCCTTTCCCTGTTGTCCATCTTCCTCCTCCTCCTTTCTTCTCCCCTTCTAAGGTAACTTTTATTTTAACTACGAGAGTGTGTTGTGATTAACATTCACTAAACCACCCTATTAAATGGGGACTGTATGAATTTTAATGAAGAATAAATGCAATTCCCCTTGCAATAATTTATTATAAAATTTATCACTTTTCACACAACTTAATATAAGAATACATTGCTGCTTTGAATATAGGAATAAAACCCATAGAGACTTTAATATTATATTTATGCATAAGAAAAGACATTTCAAAATATCATCTTACTCCTCACTGCAGTGATGACATTTATCAATTGAAGTAGGCTTTATTAAATTGTGTTCTTTATTAATCCTCTGTTAGATCTTGTTTAATGTAGTTAAGAAGTACAACTGAAATTAATTTCAGTGTTCTCTGTGTATCTCAGAAGGGGAAACACACCTGAGAAAAGGGCTTGAAGAATTGGCATTTGTTTTGAGACATGAATATTTAGGAGGATTCTACATCTTCATAGAAGCAGGGAGAGGAAGGAATGAGGATGGAGGGGGGTAGTGATGATATTTGAAATGTAAATACATAAAATATCCAATAAAAAGAATAGTTATTAAAAAGAAGATTT
This sequence comes from Rattus rattus, assembly GCF_011064425.1. Lineage (NCBI taxonomy): Eukaryota > Metazoa > Chordata > Mammalia > Rodentia > Muridae > Rattus > Rattus rattus. Next base: position 14,135,361 of record NC_046158.1, read on the forward strand.
CATCACAACATCACATTGATAGGAGAGACTCCTAGAATGCAAACAGTCCTGGGAATTAGCTGACCCACGTGGGACAGTGAAGAAGTACATGTCGAACCTATGGGGGCCACAGCAAGGAGTCCATGGCACCTTTTTAAATATTTCTAAATTTGTTTTTAAAATTTCACATTAACGCATATAATAAAAGTTTAGTCATTTTCATCCTGTCTTAATTCTCTTGTCTGATAAGGCCATGGAATGTTCTAGAGGAAAGTGAGTTCCATCTGATAAAATTGGAGGCTTCAGGTTGATGTTGAGTTAACAGAGGTCTAAAATCAAGAAGAGTCATATTATCAACAAACTGAGGTGAGGTCTTCAAGAAATAGGAAAAAAAGATGAGGGTGTGTATAATTTACTCCTCCATGACACTTAAACAAACGAGTATTTCTTAGCATTTTGAGGTGTCCGGCAACATCCCCTAATCCCCCTCCCCTTCTTTTTTATGGGTGCCCTCCCCATCCTCATCCCATTGCTTCCCCCAACAATCACGTTCACTGGGGGTTCAGTCTTTAGCAGGACCCAGGGGCTTCCCTTCCAGGATCTTAAGGAAATTGTTACTCTATGAGGTCAGAGTCCAGGGTCAGTCCATGTATAGTCTTTTGGTAGGCTTAGTCCCTGAAGCTCTGGTTGCTTGGCATTGTTGTTCATAAGGTGTCTGAGCCCCTTCAATCTTCCAGTTCTTTTCTGAAACGGGGGTCCTATTCTCAGTTCAGTGGTTTCATTGCTGGCATTCCTCTGTATTTGCTGAAAACTTAGGAGAGATTAATCTGCCCTGGGCAATTTTTGCTTCATCCATCTTGTCTAATTGGTGGTTGTATATATGGGCACATGTAAGCAGGATCTGAATAGGTGTTTCTTCTGTGTCTGTTTTAATCTTTGCCTCTCTATTCCCTGCCAAGGGTATTCCTGTTCCCCTTTTATAGAAGGAGTGAAGCATAAAATGAGGCAATTATTATTAAGCCAGGATGAATGGTATAAATCAGGGATATCTTTGCCCCAGATTTAAGAAAAAAGAACTACATGTTTGGGTTTTATTATGTATGCAGGGGTGAAGGAATGTTTATAAGGAAGCTACAAACTTGTGGTTTGATGAAATTTGGAGGAGCAGCTGAACATTCTCTTCTGGAAGTGCTGCTGGAGACACAGACATATGGCATTCTCTGTCAAGGTCCCAATTATAGGGTTGGGTTTAGAGGTTTAGAATACACTGTTGACAGTGTGCATTACTGTTCTATTTGGGGGTTTCCTCTTAACTTGCCAAAATAGCTGGGCCATACTTTACAGCTTAATATTCCAAATTTAATGAAAAAGAATCAGCAGCAATGCTACTTCTTAAGGAATGATAAGAAAGAGATTATAATTAAATATATCACAATATATTTTGTTTTTTCATACTTTTCCCTTTGTAATCTTGTTTGTATATGCCTGGCTTGTCAATTCAAAATTGGAATGAGAAATATATATAGTAGCTAAGTTTGATATTTTCTTTCTTCTAAGGAACTCCAGTGATATTTAAAACTCTGTCAAAATGAGCATTAGCATTTAGACTTTCACGAATATCTACTCTTTTAAGACATAAATACATAGTTAAAGAATGGGTGTTCACATCAGACTGAGCATGGGAACCCCAATGAAGGAGTTATGGGAAGGACTGAAGGAGCTGAAGGGGATTGCAACCCCATATGAAGATATCAACCACCCACCCAGACACACCAGAACTACCCGGGACTAAACCACCAACCAAAGAGTACACATGGAGGGACCCATGGCTCCAGGTGCATCTGTAGCAAAGGATGACTTTGGCATCAATGAGAAGAGAGGTCCTTGGTCCTATGAAGGCTCAATGCCCTGTGTAGGGGAATGAAGGAGAGAGGCAGGAGTGGTGGTGGGTGGGTGGGGAGCACCTTACAGAAGCAGGGGAAGGGTAAAATGGGAGGCCATGAAGGAGAAACCAGGGATGGGAGGAACAATATTTGAAATGTAAATAAATAAAATAACTACAAAAAAAAAAAAAAAAAAAAAAAGAGAAAATGGAGAAAACTGAAAAAAAAAGGAAGAAAAAGAAAAAGATCTCAAACAATAAAAAGGAAAAAATGTGTTCAATAAAAACCAGTTTTGAACTTTATACTCACTTTAAGCTGAGGACACAAGGTATGCCAGGTATTGCCCTAGCAATGGTTTCAGCGCTTCCTAGAAAATAAAACTTAGGAGTTCATTTTGTTCGGCCACCACTGAGCTGCAGTCCCATCCAGAGACAAAAGAATTTTTTTTTTTAATTTAGATTTGAAAACCCATTTTTTATTTTTATGTTTTAGTTTTTTCAAAAAAGAGACTTTTACATAGATTTTTTTTTTCTTTATTAACTTGAGTATTTATTTACATTTCGATTATTCTTTCCGGTTTCAGGTCAACATCCCTCTAACCCTCCCTACTCCCCCTTCTATATGGTCTTCCCTCCCCATCCCCTCCCCCATTACCGCCTCCCAACAATCACGCCGCTCACTGTGGGTTCAGTCTTAGCAGGACCAAGGGCTTCCTTCCACTGGTGTTTGCATTACTGGGATATTCATTGTTACTTATGAGGTTGGAAACCCAGGTAGACATAAGAATCTTAATTCCTGGATTTAAAAGACTCAGCTCTGACCTTCCATGTTGTCTTTGAAGAGCAAATTGTGCCACGTACATTTTTGTGAATAGGTACATTGTAAATCAGCTGCCACTAACGAAGAGCAGTGTATTGGGGAAATGAGTTATTAGAGACCACAGGGTCTTGTTAAGGTTTCACTGTTGTCAGCAGCAAAACATGACCAATGCAACTCTTTATAAGAACACCTTTATTTGGGGCTGGCTTACAGGTTCAGAGGTTCAGTCTGTTATCATCAAGGCAGGAGCATGGCAGTGTCCAGGTAGATGCGGGATGGAGGAGCTGAGAGCTCCAACCTTTGTTCCTGGTGACTGCTAGTAGAAGACTGGCTTGTAGGCAGAAAAAAAGGATCTAAAGCTCAGGACCAAGGGGATACCCTCACCTGTCAAGGCCACACTTCCCAGTGGTGCCACTTTGGCCAAGCATATATTGAACCACCACAGACTACAACGTGGGAAGTTACTTTATTTTCAGTATTCAAAAGGGAGATTGTAGCACAAACACATTTGATGAATTTGTTAAAAAAGTTCACTTTAACAAAGAAAAATAATAATTAACGGATAGTGTCAAAACTAATGTATTGAGTAGGTTATTAAAACATTAGAACCATAAATTTTAATGACAGAATAATAATGTATTATCAAATGTGTTTGCAAGGCTTAGAAGGCAACAACATTGGTATAATATAATTTATGTAATCATACGAAGAGTTAATGTTTTATGGCATTGGCTATAAAATTAAGGAGGCAATCATTCCATATATGAAAATAGATGAACTCTTTTAGATGAACTTCAATTTTACTCAAATGCCATAATTTATCCCATAACTTCTTTTCGTTATTTTTACTATTTCTGTATTTTTTTGCTGCAATATTTTGTCTCTAATAGATTTGTAAAAATGTATTCAGCTGCTGGCAAAAGATCATTTTAAAAAACTCTAAGGATAACTTTGTAATGGATAATCTCTTTGATATTTATTACTAACTATTTGTTCCATATACTTAAAACTTGATAAAAATTAATGTTTCATAGCATTAATTTAATTTATTAAATAATTAAATTAATTAATTAATTGTAGAATGTTTTGTCACTTAGTACTTTGAGTTCATTCTGGTTCTCATCACCACTATAACTATTATCAATTATACTCTTACCGAAAAGATACCATGCTTGCTTTCTGCTTCAGGATCTTTATATCTTATATACCCTGGTGAATATAACCTTCACTCCCAGATCTTGATTACACGATTATCTAGAGCAGAATTTCTGCAATATTAGAAAAGAGATGAAATATTCTACAATGCCACAAGGAAAGGACCAGAGAAATTAGTACCGACTTCTTTTTTTTTTTTTTTGTATTTTTTTTTATTAACTTGGGTATTTCTTATGTACATTTGGCAAACATCCCCTTCCTCCCCCTTCCTCCTATGGGTGTTCCTCCCCACCTCCCATTGCCGCCCTCCCCCGACAAAGTTCATAGTTCACTGGGGAGTACCTGACTTCTTATAATGTTATTATAAGAAGTAATCTTGAGAAATCTTTTTAAAAATATTTCTATTAATCATTTTATTTGTTTATCATTACAAATGTTATGCCCCTCCCTGGTTACTCCTCCACAACCACCTCCCTCCTACCATCCCCTTCCCTCCCCATCCCTTTTGCCTCTATGAGAATGATCCTCCACCCACTCACCCACTCCTGCCTTACTGCTCTATCATCCCCCTTCCCTGAGGCATTAAACTTCCACAGAACCAAGGGTCTCCTTCCCATTGATGACAGATAAGGTCATCCATCTATGTATTCAGCTGGAGCCATCAATCCTTCCATGTATACTCTTTAGTTGGTGGTTTAAACTCTGGGAGCTCTGGGTGGTCCAGTTAGTTTATATTGTACTTCCCATGGGGTTGAAATCCCCTTCAGCTCCGGCAGTCCTTCCCCTAGCTCTACCACTGGGGTCTCTGGGCTCAGTCCAATGGTTGGGTGTGAATATCTGCATCTGTGTTGGTCAGGTGCTGGTAAAACTTCTCAGGGAACAGCCATACCAGGATCCCTGTCATCAAGCGCTTCTTGGTATCAACAATAGTATCAGCATTTTGTGTCTGCAGATAGGATGAATCCCTAGGTGGGACAGTCTCTGGATGGCCTTTCCTTCAGTCTCTGTTCCAGTTTTTGTCCCTGTCTTTCTTTTGGACAGGAATATTTCTGGATTAACAATTTTGAGGTGGGTGGGTGGTTCCATTCCTCACTTGGGGGTCATGCCTATATACTGGAGGTGGTCTCTACAGGTCTATCTCCCCTTTGTTGGGTATTTTGGCTAAATTCATCCCCATTGGGTCCTGGGAACCTCTCTCTTCTACAGCATCTCCAACTTTCTAGTGCCTAACTCCAGTTCCTCATCCCTTACTGCTATATATTTCTATTCAATTTCCTGACTCTCTTTAGTTCTCTCCTTTCTCTTCCAATACCTGATCCTGCCCCCTTTTCCCCTCCCCACCCTCTCTCCATCCAAGGTTCCTTCCTTCCTCTACCTCCTGTGCTCCCCATTCTATGTTGGATTGAAGCATACACACTTTTGTCTTCTTTCTTTTTAAGCTCCATGTGGTTTGTAGGTTGTATCATGGGTATTCTGAGATTTTGGGCTAATATCCACTTATCAGTGAGTATATACCATGTGTGTTCTTTTTGTGTCTGGGATACTTCACTCAGGAAGATATTTTCTAGTTCCAACCATTTACCTGCAAATTTTATGATTTTTGATAGAATATAGTTTCCATGTTATGATCAAACTAATATACAAGATACACTAAGAAAGTCATGAGCACAGGTGTAGGTACATAAGCAAACATTTTAAGTTCTGTTAACATGTTGCTCATAACCGTACATAAACCATGATCATCTGATAACCAGTTAATCTAAGGGTCCACTAGAACCATTCAGTACCTTACATGATGATGTGATTTTGGGGGTGGATGAGTAGAGATCTTTTCTAAATATGTATATCTTTGGATTTTTAGAAAACGTTTCTCATTCTTTGCTAAATGCCTGCCGTAAAGTCATCTAGAAAACTTCATCAGTGTTTCCTCATAGTAGACATCCTCAGTTCAAACACAGCTGCCTAAGACTCTGAATGATTGCAAATTTAACTATCATGGAGGTATAATTAATCAGATCATGAGCAGGACTATTGTAGTTTGAACCTAAATGTTCCCAAGGGATATTGGGGGCTTGGTCCCCAAATGAGAGGAAACTTTATAAAACCTTGAAGAGATGGAGCCAACAGGAAAGAAGGAAAGGTCACTAGCTGTTGTATCCTTCAAGGTGATATTAGGGCCTTGGATGAATCTGTTCCTTTATTTCTTTTTGAATTCTGGCTACTAGGAAATAAACCAATGTTCTCCACTATATGATTTCATTTCATTCTGCCTCATAATAAGCTCAGAGCTTAATCATTGACATTGGACTGAAGCTATGAGCTATAATACACCCTTCCCCTTAAATCCCAAATCCAGTGGGAGGAGAGCTAGACCTTCAGAGGGCAGACACACTTGGGAAACCAGAGGAGACTACTCTCTGCCCACATTTCTGACTCTAGAGGAAAATGCCTAGGGCCATCTGGGCCCCCTGTGCACAGGGACCCCAGAGAAGGAGGGGCAGGCCCTTCTGGTTACTGCCCTTAGGGAAAGCTGGAACCCAGCCCTGAGTAGCGACTTCTGGCCTGAGACCAGAGGTAAGACCAACTTTTCTGCTCCAAGTGACCTGCCTGGTGGACTCAGGACACAGGCCCACAGGAACAGCTGAAAACCAGTAGACAGGAACGACTACACGTCTGAAAGCAGAACACTCTGTTCCCATAACTGGCTGAAAGAAAACAGGAAAACAGGTCTACAGCACTCCTGACACACAGGCCTATAGGACGGTCTAGCCACGGTCAGAAATAGCAGAACAAGGTAACACCAGAGACAACCTAATGGTGAGAGGCAAGCGCAGGAACCCAAGCATCAGAAACCAAGACTACATGGCATCATCGGAGCCCAATTCTCCCACCAAAGCAAACACTGAATATCCAAACACACCAGAAAAGCAAGATCTAGATTTAAAATCACATTCGATCATGATGATGGAGGACTTTGAGAAAGACATAAAGAACTCCCTTAGAGAAATGCAGGAAAACACAAATAAACAAGTAGAAGTCTATAGAAAGGAAACAAAAAAAAAATCCCTGAAAGAATTACAGGAAAACACAATCAAACAGGTAAAGGAATTAAAAATGGAAATAGAAGCAATAAAGAAAGCACAAAGGGAGACAACCCTGGATATAGAAAACCAAAGGAAGAGACAAGGAGCCGTAGATACAAACATCACCAACAGAATACAAGAGATAGAAGAGAGAATCTCAGGAGCAGAAGATTCCATAGAAATCATCGACACAACTGTCAAAGATAATGTAAAATGGGAAAAGCTACTGGTTCAAAACATACAGGAAATCTAGGACACAATGAGAAGATCAAACCTAAGGATAATAGGTATAGAAGAGAGTGAAGACTCCCAACTCAAAGGACAAGTAAATATCTTCAACAAAATCATAGCAGAAAACTTCCCTAACCTAAAGAAAGAAATGCCCATAAACATACAAGAAGCCTACAGAACTCCAAATAGATTGGACCAGAAAAGAAACTCCTCCCGTCACATAATAGTCAAAACACCAAATGCACAAAACAATTAAAAATATTAAAAGCAGTAAGAGAAAAAGGTCAAATAACATATAAAGGCAGACCTATCAGAATTACACCAGACTTCTCACCAGAGACTATGAAAGTCAGAAGATCCTGGACAGATGTCATACAGACCCTAAGAGAACACAAATGCCAGACCAGGTTACTGTATCCAGCAAAACTCTCAATTAACATAGATGGAGAAACCAAGATATTCCATGACAAAACCAAATTTACACAATATCTTTCTACAAATCCAGCCCTACAAAGGATAATACATAAGGAGGCAAGGTACACCCTAGAAAAAGCAAGAAACTAATCGTCTTGGCAACAAAACAAAGAGAAGAAAAGCACACAAACATAACCTCACATCCAAATATGAATATAACAGGAAGCAATAATCACTATTCCTTAATATCTCTCAACATCAATGGTCTCAACTCCCCAATAAAAAGACATAGATTAACAAACTGGATACGCAACGAGGACCCTGCATTCTGCTGCCTACAGGAAACACACCTCAGAGACAAAGACAGACACTACCTCAGAGTGAAAGGCTGGAAAACAACTTTCCAAGCAAATGGTCTGAAGAAGCAAGCGGAGTAGCCATTCTAATATCGAATAAAATTGATTTTCAACCAAAAGTCATCAAAAAAGATAAGGTAGGACACTTCATCAAAGGAAAAATCCACCAAGATAAATTCTCAATCCTAAATATCTATGCTCCAAATGCAAGGGCACCTATATACATAAAAGAAACCTTACTAAAGCTCAAAGCACACACTGCACCTCACACAATAATAGTAGGAGATTTCAATACTCCACTCTCATCAATGGACAGATCATGGAAACAGAAATTAAACAGAGATAGACAGACTAAGAGATGTCATGAACCAAATGGACTTAACAGATATTTATAGAACATTCTATCCTAAAACAAAAGGATATACCTTCTTCTCAGCTCCTCATGGTACTTTCTCCAAAATTGACCATATAATTGGTCATAAAACAGGCCTAAACAGATACAGAAAGATAGAAATAATCCCATGCATCCTATCAGACCACCACGGGCTAAAGCTGGTCTTCAATTACAATAAGGAAAGAACGCCCACATACACATGGAAGTTGAACAATGCTCTACTCAATGAGAACCTGGTCAAGGAAGAAATAAAGAAAGAAATTAAGGACTTCTTAGAATTTAATGAAAATGAAGGTACAACATACCCAAACTTATGGGACACAATGAAAGCTGTGCTAAGAGGAAAACTCATAGCTCTGAATGCCTGAAGAAAGAAACAGGAGAGAGCATATATCAGCAGCTTGACAGCACACCTAAAAGCTCTAGAACAAAGAGAAGCAAATACACCCAGGAGGAGTAGAAGGCAGGAAATAATCAAACTCAGAGCTGAAATCAACCAAGTAGAAAAAAAAAAGAACTATACAAAGAATCAACAGAACCAAAAGTTGGTTCTTTGGGAAAATCAACAAGATAGATAAACCAGACTAACCAGAGGACACAGAGAGTGTGTCCAAATTAACAAAATCAGAACTGAAAAGGGAGACATAACAGCAGAATCAGAGGAAATTAAAAAAACATCAGATCTTACTACAAAAGCCTATATTCAACAAAACTTGAAAATCTGCAGGAAATGGACAATTCCCTAGACAGATACCAGGTACTGAAGTTAAATCCAGAACAGATAAACCATTTAAACAACCCCCATAACTCCTAAAGAAATAGAAGCAGTCATTAAAAGTCTCCCAACCAAAAAGAGCCCAGGTCCAGACGGGTTTAGTGCAGAATTCTATCAGACCTTCATAGAAGACCTCATACCAATATTATCCAAACTATTCCACAAAATTGAAACAGATGGAGCACTACCGAATTCCTTCTATGAAGCCACAATTACTCGTATACCTAAACCACACAAAGACCCAACAAAGAAAGAGAACTTCAGACCAATTTCCCTTATGAATATCGACGCAAAAATACTCAATAAAATTCTTGCAAACCGAATCCAAGAGCACATCAAAACAATCATCCATCATGATCAAGTAGGCTTCATCCCAGGTATGTAGGGATTTTTTTTCTATTCTTTTTTTTTTTCGGACTGGGGACGAACAGAGCCTTGCACTTGCTGAGCAAGCGAAGCCAAATCCCCAACCCGGGATGGTTTAGTTCCTAGCTTGAGCAATCTGAACAACAAATGGAGATCAAATGGATACAGATCGGAAAGGAAGAAGTCAAAATATCACTATTTGCAGAAGATATGATACTATATTTAAGTGATCCCAAAAGTTCCACCAGAGAACTACTAAACCTGATAAACACCTTCAGCAAAGTGGCTGGGTATAAAATTAATTCAAATAAATCAGCCTTCCTCTACTTAAAGGATGAAAACATTGAGAAAGAAATTAGAAAATGACACCCTCATAATAGTCCCAAATAATATAAAAGTACCTTCGTGACTTAAAACAAGCAAGGAAAGATCTGGATGATAAGAACTTTCAAGCCCTGAAGAAAAAAATTGAAGAAGACTCCTGTGAAGATGGAAAGATCTCCCATGCTCATGGATTGGAAACATTAATATAGTAAAATGGCCATTTTTAAAAAAGCGATCTACAGATTCAATGCAATCCCCATCAAAATACCAATCCAATTCTTCCAAAGAGTTAGACAGAACAATTTAAATTCATCTGGAATAACAAAAACCCAGGATAGCTAAAACTATCCTCAACAATAAAAAAAGGACTTCAGGGGGAATCACTATCCCTGAACTCAAGCAGTATTACAGAGCAATAGTGATAAAAACTGCATGTGGTTTTGGTACAGAGACAGACAGATAGACCAATGGAACAGAATTGAAGACCCAGGAAATGAAACCACACACCTATAGGCACTTGATTTTTTGACAAAGGAGCCAAACCATCAATGGAAAAAGATAGCATTTTTCAGCAAATGGTGCTGGTTCAACTGGAGGTCAACATGTAGAAAGATACGCAGATCGATCCATGCTTATCACCCTGCATACAAACTTAGTCCAAGTGGATCACAGGACCTCCACATCAAACCAGACACACTCAAACTAATAGAAGAAAAAACTGGGGAAGCATCTGGAACACATGGGCACTGGAAAAATTTCCTGAACAAAACACCCATGGCTTATGCTCTAAGATCAAGAATCGACAAATGGGATCTCATAAAACTGCAAAGCTTCTGTAAGGCAAAGGACACTGTGGTTAGCACAAAATGGCAACCAACAGATTGGGAAAAGATCTTTACCAATCCTACAACAGATAGAGGGCTTATATTCAAAATATACAAAGAACTCAAGAAGTTAGACCGCAGAGAGACAAATAACCCTATTAAAAAATGGGGTTCAGAGCTAAACAAAGAATTCACAGCTGAGGAATACCGAATGGCCGAGAAACACCTAAAGAAATGTTCAACATCGTTAGTCATAAGGGAAATGCAAATCAAAACAACCCTGAGATTTCACCTAACACCAGTGAGAATGGCTAAGATCAAAAACTCAGGTGACAGCAGATGATGGTGAGGATGTGGAGAAAGAGGAACACTCCTCAATTGTTTGTGGGATTGCAGACTGGTACAACCATTCTGGAAATCAGTCTGGAGGTTCCTCAGAAAATTGGACATTGAAGTGCCTGAGGATCTAGCTATACCTCTCTTGGGCATATACCCAAAAGATGCCCCAACATATAAAAAAGACACGTACTCCACTATGTTCATAGCAGCCTTATTTATAGTAGCCAGAAGCTGGAAAGAACCCAGATGCCCTTCAATAGAGGAATGGATACAGAAAATGGTACATCTACACAATGGAATATTACTCAGCTATCAAAAACAATGACTTTATGAAATTCATAGGCAAAATGGATGGAACTGGAAAATATCATCCTGAGTGAGGTAACCCAATCACAGAAAAAACACACATGGTATGCACTCATTGATAAGTGGATTTTATCCCAAATGCTTGAATTACCCTAGATGCACAGAACACATGAAACTCAAGACGGATGATCAAAATGGAATGCTTTCACCCTTCTTTAAAGGGGAACAAGAATACCCTTGGGAGGGAATAGGGAGGCAAAGTTTAGAACAGAGGCAGAAGGAACACCCATTCAGAACCTGCCCCACATGTGGCCCATACATATACAGCCACCAAACTAGATAAGATGGATGAAAAAGAAGTGCAGGCTGACAGAACCAGATGTAGATCTCTTCTGAGAGACACAGCCAGAATATGGCAAATGCATAGTCGAATGCCAGCAGCAAACCACTGCACTGAGAATGGGATCCCCACTGAAGGAATCAGAGAAAGGACTGAAAGAGCTTGAAGGGGCTCGAGACCCCATATGAACAATAATGCCAACCAACCAGAGCTTCCTAGGGACTAAGCCACTACCCAAAGACTATACATGGACTGACCCTGGGCTCCAAATCAAGATAGGTAGCAATAATAGACTAGTAAGGGCACCAGTGGAAGGGGGAAGCCCTTGGTCTTGCCAAGACTGAACTCCAGTGAACAGGATTGTTGGGGGCATGTGCAATGAGGGGAGGATGGAGAGGGAACACCCGCATAGGACGGAGGGGAGGGATTAGGGATGTTGGTCAACCGGAAAGTGAATAACAATCAAAATGTAAATAAGAAATACCCAAGTTAATAAAGAAAAAAAAGAAAAGAAGATAAAAAAGAAAATGCTGTCTTCTTTCCCCTGGATGGCTTTCAACTCCTTTATTAAAGATCAAGGACCTTATGAGTGTTGTTTCATTTTCTGGCTTCATTTGTATTCCATTGATCTAATGACCGCTTTCTGTACCAATATCATACATATCATCATTGCTCTTCAATATAGCTTAAGATTAGGGATGGTCCCAGTGTCAGAGCCTCCTGGGTCCCCAGCAATGTTTCACCCACCTTGTCAGACCCTTCTGGGTCTCTTGCAGGGTTTGACCCCTGCTGAGCCCTGCTGATGCATGTGGAAGCCTTTTGTTCCTAACAAAGGAGCAGTCTGGCCTGGTACCTGTGAACTTGGGGGTATATATTTGGTGAATAAACCACAGGAGCTTCTTCCTCTTCTGGCTTGATATGAATAACCTGTGTGTGTATGTGTTTTTTAACCCTCAGGCTTTACTCGATTCTAGAAAAGCAAAGTGCCGTGTCGGTGAGGGCTTGGAACTGGACAAATTGAGGTCCCACTGAGATTTGAACTTTGAATCCAGCAATCTGAGATGGGAAAGACACGGTCTCCTGACAGGACGCATCTGGGAAGCCAGCGCAGAAGCAGGGACGTATTGGGGTTGGGATGGGCTAGAAAAGAACCGATGATTTGGGCCGGATGAGTAAAACTTTTTTTAATAAAAAAGGGGACAAGGTAATAGTAAAGTATTTTTTGCGTATGTGTTCTTTAGAGTTATGTTTTAGTCTTTGGACCCTGACTAGAGATAGTTTACGCCCAAACATGAGAAAGAATGAATGGGTTTAAAAGAAACAGTCCTCCTGGACTCTCCGTAGATGCTTGGAGAAAGAGGCAAAAACTTTTTCAGAGCTCTCCTGGGAACACAAGGAAGGCAGGAGACTTCCTGCCCTCTGCTGGTTCCTATTGGAGAAATGCTTATTTCTGTTTCTAGGTTCCATAGGTAGGATATCTGGGGTCCCTTTGGTGGGGATACCATCTAGTTTTTCCTCTATGTGTATTGTCTGTCCTTGGTGCACCAAGCTGTCCATGTCTGTCAGTTTATGTCTGTGGTTTTGTTTCTCATTGCTTAAATGTTTATGTTTCATGTTAAAAAGAAAAATGGAAAAACTTTATCTGCTGGTCGTTCACACCTTGATTTGATTTTTAACTCCTTTTCAAAAAGGAACAAATGAATAAAAGCAGTTTCAATCAGCCTTTGGAACCCTGTACCTGTAGCTAGGAGTTGGGTCAGCTGGAGAAGCTGCAGGGGGCTGAAGGTCGGCAGGAGCTGATTTTTTTTTATTAACTTGAGTATTTCTTATTTACATTTAGAGTGTTATTTCTCTTTCAGGTTTCCGGGCAACATCCCCTAATCCCAAACTCCCTCCCCTTCTATACATGGGTGTTCCTCCCAATCCTCCCCATTGCCACCTCCCTCAACAATCTAGTTCACTGGGGATTCAGTCTTAGCAGGACCCAGGGCTTCCCCTTCCACTGGTGCTCTTACTAGGATATTCATTGCTACCTATGAGGCCAGAGTCCAGGGTCAGTCCATGTATAGTCTTTAGGTAGTGGCTTAGTCCCTGGAAGCTCTGGTTGCTTGGCATTATTGTACATATGGGGTCTCAAGCCCCTTCAAGCTCTTCCAGTTCTTTCTCTGATTCCTTCAACGGGGGTCCTATTCTCAGTTCAGTGGTTTGCTGCTGGCATTCGCCTCTGTATTTGCTGTATTCTGGCTGTCTCTCAGGATCGATCTACATCCGGCTCCTGTCGGTTTGCACTTCTTAGCTTCATCCATCTTGTCTAATTGGGTGGCTGTATATGTATGGGCCACATGTGGGGCAGGTTCTGAATGGGTGTTCCTTCTGTCTCTGTTTTAATCTTTGCCTCTCTATTCCCTGCCAAGGGTATTCTTGTTCCCCTTTTAAAGAAGGAGTGAAGCATTCACATTTTGATCATCCGTCTTGAGTTTCATCTGTTCTAGGCATCTAGGGTAATTCAAGCTTTTGGGCTAATAGCCACTTATCAATGAGTGCATACCATGTATGTCTTTCTGTGATTGGGTTACCTCGCTCAGGATGATATTTTCCAGTTCCAACCATTTGCCTACGAATTTCATAAACTCGTTGTTTTTGATAGCTGAGTAATATTCCATTGTGTAGATGTACCACATTTTCTGTATCCATTCCTCTGTTGAAGGGCATCTGGGTTCTTTCCAGCTTCTGGCTATTATAAATAAGGCTGCAATGAACATAATGGAGCACATGTCTTTTTTATATGTTGGGGCATCTTTTGGGTATATGCCCAAGAGAGGTATAGCTGGATCCTCAGGCAGTTCAATGTCCAATTTTCTGAGGAACCTCCAGACTGATTTCCAGAATGGTTGTACCAGTCTGCAACCCCACCAACAATGGAGGATGTTCCTGTTGCTCCGCATCCTCGCCAGCATTTGCTGTCACCTGAGTTTTTGATCTTAGCCATTCTCACTGGTATGAGGCGAAATCTCAGGGTTGTTTTGATTTGCATTTCCCTGATGACTAAAGATGTTGAACATTTCTTTAGGTGTTTCTCAGCCATTCGGCATTCCTCAGCTGTGAATTCTTTGTTTAGCTCTGAACCCCATTTTTTAGTAGGGTTATTTGTCTCCCTGCGGTCTAATTTTTGAGTTCTTTGTATATTTTGGATATAAGGCCTCTATCTGTTGTAGGATTGGTAAAGATGTTTTCCCAATCTGTTGGTTGCCCTTTTGTCCCAACCACAGTGTCCTTTGCCTTACAGAAGCTTTGCAGTTTTCTGAGATCCCATTTGTCAATTCTTGATCTTAGAGCATAAGCCATTGGTGTTTTGTTCAGGAAATTTTCTCCAGTGCCCATGTGTTCAAGGTGCTTCCCACTTTTTCTTCTATTAGTTTGAGTGTGTCTGGTTTGATGTGGAGGTCCTTGATCCACTTGGACTTAAGCTTTGTGCAGGGTGATAAGCATGGATCGATCTGCATTCTTCTACATGCTGACCTGCAGGAGCTGATCTTAACGGTGCCAGCAGCTCCTCAGCTTCTATGGTAAGGGAGCTGATGGCTGTTTCTTTTGGAAAAATCCCTGACATTATTAGACTTAGCAGGTGACAAGGTGCTTATCTTAAAATCACAGCTAGAAAAGTAAAAATGGTGTTTACTTAAATTAAAGATATGTGTAGCCACTTCAATTTTGTTTCTGATTGGTTTTAAATGTATAAATATGCTCTACATGCCTTGGATATGGACTATTGGCTTTTAAGTTATTGGATATGGTTAAAAATGTAACATTGGTAAGAGAAAGTTGGCATAAAACTGGTAATTTGGATGGAGTCATTCTAGACAACATGTGGCATGAGCCAATCTAGGAAAACAGGTCTAAATTGGGATAATATTTTTACCGAACTCTTATCCTAGAAACCAGGCTTCTAAAATATTTTAAGACAATGTCTTTGTTGAGGTATTGAGACCGCATCATCGTGTGTTCATTTGTAGGATTTGGCTGTCAAACTTTTAGCATGAAGGATAGACTGTGTCTTGGAGTCTATAGATTGAGTCGGAGTCTTGGTGTCTCTAGATTTTGGAGACCAGATTGTTTGTTGGAGGTTGAGTTTTGCTTTCCAAAGTTGTGGTTTGCCCTGAAGTTATCTGTATTTTGATGCTAATTCCAGTGCCCCAAGGACAGCTGCCTCATCCTGTAGTCAGATCTCAGGTGACTTTCCAAAGTTGTGGTTGTGCTCTGGTGTTACAAACTTGTGAGAGCATTATAGCCTGTTTGCTTACTCCAACAGCCATTTCAAGATAGATTGATTAGAGGATTGATAGAGGATTGATATTATGCAATTTGTTTACGTCCTGGTGATTGTGAGGAGTTTTCAATTAGTGAGCTTGCTTATAATTTTAGAGAGCTCATGAAGTGATATCATTAAAAATTTTACAAAAGAATGGCTAATAGCCTTAGATTATGTAATTTTGTCGCTTCTTCAATGTAAGAAGTTAGAACTTTAAATCTTTCAGTGTATATGGAAATTTTTACTATAAACCTTTACTCTCACAAGGAGCTTTAATATTTGGGGAGTAGCTGTTGCTCCAGAAAATATTCAATATTCCTTTTTAATATTTGAGACTAATTTTAAGCTTCTAAGGATATGTTAATTGGCTAAGTATCTCACTTCACCAGAGGACTTAAGCCTTTGTTTGTTATCCTCACTGGAGATAAAGCTTCTGTTGTGTTAATACAGAATTGTAGGCTAGAGTCATGAAAGTATTTTAAAAAAGAAACCTGGTAAAACATATAGTATTCCAAACAGCAATTAAATTTACAAAATACTGATATTTGGCCTATCACATCAACAAATTTTTCAGGCAAAATTGATAATTTTACTCTTTGCATGCTTTTGTATTTACTGTAAATTTGTGCATGCAACCCATAGAAAATGCGCTTACTGTATTTATAGGTGGCTCATCTAATGAAAATGCTACATATATGATTGGATCACTTGTTTATTCTCTAGAGTTTCCCCTTGTTCAGCACAGATTATTAAATTACATGCTGTAGCCACTGTTTTTTAAATGTTAAAAAAAATCAAGCTTTCAATTCATATGTGTGGCTTGTGGTTTACAATTGATTTAAAAGTTTTCCTTTTTTTTAGATACTACTAACCCTCAAATTTTACAATTAGTTAATGCTTTATTGGAGGCAAGTTTTCTACATGAAATCAGTGAGTGATGATTTCAGTGTGAATATCTGACAACTCACTGTCCTTTCAGTGCTCTGGCTCAGAAAACTAAACAAAACCATAGACCCAGCTCTTTGAAAATGATAATGGAGTTGATATTACACTGTCATGAAAAGAGGAAGACTCCATTTCCTTACTCTCAACTCCAAGCCTTGCCCTGCCAGCTCAGGGATTTCTAGTAAGGCTGAATCTGGACAATATTTACAGGATTTGGCATTTCTAATTAATGCTTATGGTTAGGTAACTAAAACTTGTGAGGGGCTGGAGAGATGGTGTAGTGGTTAAGAGCACTAAATACTGTTCCTTTATAGGCCATTTAAGAACTCAAAGTGGATTGCCTGGACCCCTTTGCAAGGGAGGACAATGATACCAGGCAGATTATAGGCCTTACATAGGAACAATTAGTCAAAAAATCTCATTCTTTATATCACCAAAACAATGATGCTGGAGACAATAATTTGGTATAAAAATCAAATTATAAATACAAGTGCTCAGTGTCGTCAATTTCTTCCTGTACACATAATGGTGTTAATTTTTGAGGACTTATCTTAATAAATAACATCTTAACAATATCTTAATAAGTAAAAATGGGGAGTTATATCCCTGTATGCTATACAATTATTTAATAATACTCTTTTTATTTCAATTTTAAAATTTGGATGCCAAGGAACACGCTGGGTGTTATGGCACCCTACAACTAGGCATACTTCTGCCTAGGTGAAATAGAGTCACATATTGGCATGATCCTGTTCAGATATTTTATATGGGGAAGAGGGAATGTTTGTGTTTTTCCTACAGGATGCTGCAGGAGTATGCCAGCTGCCAGAGGTGGTTGGTGAGACTTGCTGATCCTGGGAGCATGAAGATTCAGCTCTCCTGGTTCCAGTCCCTGGAGTCATTCCTGTGCCCTTGGAGGAAGATGGAGGATTACCTCTCAACTTTTGTCATCACAGAGATCTTGGCATTGCTGCAGTCATTGTTACCGCCACTGCATGTCCCGTCCCACCGCGGCCTGTGCTCCAACCCTCTGTGCACCACTGCTTTCTGAGAAGACTGGACTCCAGCTGTTACCCCTGCCCCTCATTCCCTGGCAGTTCTTGCTGCCTTGACTGGTGTTGTCATTTTGCAGTCTGTAGCTTCACAGGAATGTCATCTGGGTGAAGCTGCTGTGGACTGGGAACTCTGCCCTGGTTGTGCAGATCTCAGACATGGTTCCATTGCCTGTCTGTTGTTCCAGAGAAGAATGGTGGATCCTGAACTGTCCTGGGAAAGACTTTGGCATTTTCACTGCTATTGTAGCAGCCATTACTGCTGCTGCAGCCATTGTGTCTGCAGTGTCTGGAGTTACCCTCCCCCAATCATTGTTAGGCAAGCACAGTGAGTGAACTTCTGGAGTAGTTGCGGAAGATTGGGAATTTTAAATTTTATTACAGGAGTGGCTTGACAATGGCCCTTGGCATTATGGCCCTCCGAGTTTGGCCCTAGGGCCCTTGTGCTTTTATCACATGCATAAACAGCACTTCCAGTCCTGGCAGCAGCTAGCAGGTGTTGTTCTCCTTGGTAGGAGGAGACAAACCTTCTGCCCAAATTGGGCTCAGCCTTCACAAGAAGCAGTTAGCTGATGACGGGCAACTCTTTGGGACCAGGCCTCACCTAAGGCAGGAAATTCTGAGGCTGGCAGAATATTCCAATGACGGGAAAGAAGCTTGTCATCTCAAAGTGACCTAAGACAGGCTGCTGCTTGATATTATTATAGGGGGACTTGCTTAATGAAAAAATAAAATAGGGGATTTTTTCAGAGCCTCCTGGGTCCCCCTACAATGTTCCAACACCCCTTGTCAGACCCTTCTGGGTCTCTTGCAGGGTTTGACCCCTGCTGAGCCCTGTTGATGCATGTGGAAGCCTTTTGTTCCTAACAAAGGAGCAGTCTGGCCTGGTACTGACACACCTGGGCAGTGGTCAATTCGTTCCTGCCTTTTGTCTTCTCGGCCTTTGTCTTTGAGATTTAGGCTGGTCTTCCTGGATTTTTCCCTAGTTTATTCAGGGCACGTACTCGGTCTTTTGTTACCGAAGTCTTGAGCCAGGGTTTCCCACTGTGCTTCCCAGATATTTTCTACCTGGTGAACTTGGGGTATATATTTGGTGAATAAAGCTACAGGAGCCTCTTCCTCTTCTGGCTTGACATGAATAACCTGTGTGTGTGTGTGTGTGTGTGTGTGTGTGTGTGTGTGTGTGTGTGTGTGTTCCTTTAATCTCACAGGCTTTCGCCTGATTCTCGGTGCCGTGTCAGTGCGGGCTTGGGGCACCAACACCCCAGAAGTTCTTTTATTGTTGAGAATAGTTTTCACTCTCCTGGGTTTTTTATTTCAAATGATTTTGCAAATGGCTTTCTAAGTTTATTAAGAATCGAGTTGGAATTTTTGATGGGGATTGCATTGAATCTGTAGATTGTTTTTGGCAAGATGGCAATTTTTAATATATTAATTCTGCCAATTCATTCACATGGGAGATCTTTCCATCTTTGAGATCTTAGATTTCTTTCTCCAGGGATTTGAAATTCTTGTCATAATGATCTTTCACTTGCCTTGCTAGAGTCACACCAAGGCACTTTATATTATTTGTGACTATTGTGAAGGGTGTTGTTTCACTAATTTCTTTCTCAGCCCATTTATCCTTTGAGTAGAGGAAAGCTACTGATTTGTTTGAGTTAATTTTATATCCAGCTACTTTGCTGATGTTGTTTAAGAGTTCTCTGTTGGATGTTTTGTGGTCACTTAAGTATACTATCATATCATCTGCAAATAGTGATATTTTGACTTCTTACTTTCTAATTTGTATTTCTTTTACCTCCTTTTGTTGTCTAGTTGCTCTGGCTAAGACTTCAAGTACTGTGTTGAGTAGGTAGGGAGAGAGCAGGCAGGCTTGTCTAGTTCCTAATTTAGGTGGGATTGCTTGTCTTTATTTAGTTTGATTTTGGCTCCTGATTTGCTGTATATTGCTTTTACTATGTTGAGGTATTGTCCTTGAATTCCTGATCTTTCTAAGGGTTTTATCATGAATTGTTGCTGAATTTTGTCAAATGCTTTCTTATCATCCAATGAAATGATTATGTGGCTTTGTTTCCTTTGAGTTTGTTTATATAGTGGATTACATTGATAGATTTCCCTATATTGAACTATCTCTGCATCCCTGAAAGGAAGCCAACTTGGTTATGATGGATGATCATTTTGAAATGCTTTTTGACTCAGTTTGGGAAAATTTTATTATTTGTTTGCAACAATGTTCACGATGGAAATTGGTCTGAAGTTCTCTTTCTTTGTTGGGTCTCTCTGTGGTTTAGGTATAAGCGTAATGGTAGCTTCATAGGAAGAATTAGCATAGTGTTTTTTCTGTGTTCTACTTTGTGGAATAGTTTGAAGAGTATTGGTATTAGGTCTTCTTTGATGGTCTGATAGAATTCTGCAGTAATCCTACCTAGTTGTTTGGGAGACTTTTAATGAGTGCTTCTATTTCTTTAGTGGTTATGGGACTGTTTACTTGGTTTTTCTTACTTTGGTTTAACTTTGGTACCTGGTATGTGTCTAGAAAATTATCCATTTCATCCAGGTTTTCCAGTTTTGTTGAGTATAGATTTTTGTGATATTATTTGATAATTTTTTAAAAAATTTCCTCAGTTTCTGTTGCTGTATCTCCCTTTCGATTTCTGATTTTATTTATTTGGATATTGTCTCTGTATGCTCTGGTTAGATTCTTTTATGAATGTGGTTGCCCTTGCATTTGAATAATAGATGTTTTTTTTTTTTATTAACTTGAATATTTCTTATATACATTTCGAAAGTGTTATTCCTTTCCGGTTTCCGGCAAACATCCCCCCCTCCCCCTTCCTTATGGGTGTTCCTCCCCACCCTCCCCCATTGCCACCCTCCCCCAACAGTCTAGTTCACTGGGGTTCAGTCTTAGCAGGACCCAGGGCCCCCTTCCACTGGTGCTCTTACTAGGATATTCATTGCTGCCTATGAGGTCAGAGTCCAGGGTCAGTCCATGTATAGTCTTTTAGGTAGTGGCTTAGTCCCTGGAAGCTCTGGTTGCTTTGGCATTGTTGTACATATGGGGTCTCGAGCCCCTTCAAGCTCTTCTAGTTCTTTCTCTGATTCCTTCAACGGGGGGTCCCGTTCTCAGTTCAGTGGTTTGCTGCTGGCATTCGCCTATGTATTCGCTGTATTCTGGCTGTGTCTCTCAGGAGAGATATACATCCGTTCCTGTCGGCCTGCACTTCTTTGCTTCATCCATCTTGTCTAGTTTGGTGGCTGTATATGTATGGGCACATGTGGGGCAGGCTCTGAATGGGTGTCCTTCAGTCTCTGTTTTAATCTTTTGCCTCTCTCTTCCTGCCAAGGGTATTCTTGTTCCCTTTAAAGAAGGAGTGAAGCATTCACATTTTGATCATCCGTCTTGAGTTTCATCTGTTCTAGGCATCTAGGGTAATTCAGGCATTTGGGCTAATAGCCACTTATCAATGAGTGGATACCATGTATGTCTTTCTATGATTGGGTTAGCTCACTCAGGATGATATTTTCCAGTTCCAACCATTTGCCTACAAATTTCATAAACTCGTTGTTTTTGATAGCTGAGTAATATTCCATTGTGTAGATGTACCACATTTTCTGTATCCATTCCTCTGTTGAAGGGCATCTGGGTTCTTTCCAGCTTCTGGCTATTATAAATAAGGCTACATGAACATAGTGGAGCACGTGTCTTTTTATATGTTGGGGCATCTTTTGGGTATATGCCCAAGAGAGGTATAGCTGGATCCTCAGGCAGTTCAATGTCCAATATTCTGAGGAACCTCCAGACTGATTTCCAGAATGGTTGTACCAGTCTGCAACCCCACCAACAATGGAGGAGTGTTCCTCTTTCTCCGCATCCTCGCCAGCATTTGCTGTCACCTGAGTTTTTGATCTTAGCCATTCTCACTGGTATGAGGTGAAATCTCAGGGTTGTTTTGATTTGCATTTCCCTGATGACTAAAGATGTTGAACATTTCTTTAGGTGTTTCTCAGCCATTCGGCATTCCTCAGCTGTGAATTCTTTGTTTAGCTCTGAACCCCATTTTTTAATAGGGTTATTTGTCTCCCTGCGGTCTAATTTTGAGTTCTTTGTATATTTTGGATATAAGGCCTCTATCTGTTGTAGGATTGGTAAAGATGTTTTCCCAATCTGTTGGTTGCCGTTTTGTCCTAACCACAGTGTCCTTTGCCTTACAGAAGCTTTGCAGTTTTATGAGATCCCATTTGTCGATTCTTGATCTTAGAGCATAAGCCATTGGTGTTTTGTTCAGGAAATTTTTTCCAGTGCCCATGTGTTCCAGATGCTTCCCTAGTTTTTCTTCTATTAGTTTGAGTGTGTCTGGTTTGATGTGGAGGACCTTGATCCACTTGGACTTAAGCTTTGTACAGGGTGATAAGCATGGATCGATCTGCATTCTTCTACATGTTGACCTCCAGTTGAACCAGCACCATTTGCTGAAAATGCTATCTTTTTTCCATTGGATGGATTTGGCTCCTTTGTCAAAAATCAAGTGACCATACGTGTGTGGGTTCATTTCTGGGTCTTCAATTCTGTTCCATTGGTCTATCTGTCTGTCTCTGTACCAATACCATGCAGTTTTTATCACTATTGCTCTGTAATACTGCTTGAGTTCAGGGATAGCGATTCCCCCTGAGGTCCTTTTATTGTTGAGGATAGTTTTAGCTATCCTGGGTTTTTTGTTATTCCAGATGAATTTGCAAATTGTTCTGTCTAACTCTTTGAAGAATTGGATTGGTATTTTGATGGGGATTGCATTGAATCTGTAGATCGCTTTTGGTAAAATGGCCATTTTTACTATATTAATCCTGCCAATCCATGAGCATGGGAGATCTTTCCACCTTCTGAGGTCTTCTTCAATTTCTTTCTTCAGTGTCTTGAAGTTCTTATTGTACAGATCTTTTACTTGCTTGGTTAAAGTCACACCGAGGTACTTTATATTATTTGGGTCTATTATGAAGGGTGTTGTTTCCCTAATTTCTTTCTCGGCTTGTTTCTCTTTTGTGTAGAGGAAGGCTACTGATTTATTTGAGTTAATTTTCTACCCAGCCACTTTACTGAAGTTGTTTATCAGCTCTAGTAGTTCCCTGGTGGAACTTTTGGGATCACTTGAATATACTATCATATCATCTGCAAATAGTGATATTTTGACTTCTTCTTTTCCGATCTGTATCCCCTTGACCTCCTTTTGTTGACTGATTGCTCTGGCTAGAACTTCAAGAACTATATTGAATAAGTAGGGAGAGAGTGGGCAGCCTTGTATAGTCCCTGATTTTAGTGGGATTGCTTCAAGTTTCTCTCCATTTAGTTTAATGTTAGCCACTGGTTTGCTGTATATGGCTTTTACTATGTTTAGGTATGGGCCTTGAATTCCTATTCTTTCCAGGACTTTTATCATGAAGGGGTGTTGAATTTTGTCAAATGCTTTCTCAGCATCTAATGAAATGATCATGTGGTTTTGTTCTTTCAGTTTGTTTATATAGTGGATCATTTAACGATGGTTTTCCAGATATTAAACCATCCCTGCATGCCTGGGATGAAGCTTACTTGATCATGGTGGATGATTGTTTTGATGTGCTCTTGGATTCGGTTTGCCAGAATTTTGTTGAGTATTTTTGCGTCGATGTTCATAAGGGAAATTGGTCTGAAGTTCTCTTTCTTTGTTGGGTCTTTGTGTGGTTTAGGTATAAGAGTAATTGTGGCTTCATAGAAGGAGTTCGGTAGTGCTCCATCTGTGGAATAGTTTGAATAATATTGGTACGAGGTCTTCTATGAAGGTCTGATAGAATTCTGCACTAAACCCGTCTGGACCTGGGCTCTTTTTGGTTGGGAGACCTTTAATGACTGTTTCTATTTCCTTAGGAGTTATGGGGTTGTTTAACTGGTTTATCTGTTCCTGATTTAACTTCGGTACCTGGTATCTGTCTAGGAAATTGTCCATTTCCTGCAGATTTTCAAGTTTTGTTGAGTATAGGCTTTTATAGTAAGATCTGATGATTTTTTGAATTTCCTCTGAATCTGTAGTTATGTCTCCCTTTTCATTTCTGATTTTGTTAATTTGGACACGCTCTCTGTGTCCTCTCGTTAGTCTGGCTAAGGGTTTATCTATCTTGTTGATTTTCTCAAAGAACCAACTTTTGGTTCTGTTGATTCTTTCTATGGTCCTTTTTGTTTCTACTTGGTTGATTTCAGCTCTGAGTTTGATTATTTCCTGCCTTCTACTCCTCCTGGGTGTATTTGCTTCTTTTTGTTCTAGAGCTTTTAGGTGAGCTGTCAAGCTGCTGACATATGCTCTTTCCTGTTTCTTTCTGCAGGCACTCAGCGCTATGAGTTTTCCTCTTAGCACAGCTTTCATCGTGTCCCATAAGTTTGGGTATGTTGTACCTTCATTTTCATTACATTCTAAAAAGTTTTTAATTTCTTTCTTTATTTCTTCCTTGACCAGGTTATCATTGAGTAGAGCATTGTTCAATTTCCACGATATGTGGGCATTCTTCCTTATTGTTATTGAAGACCAGCTTTAGGGCCGTGGTGGTCCGATAGCACGATGGGATTATTTCTATCTTTCTGTACCTGTTGAGGCCTGTTTTTTTGACCAATTATATGGTCAATTTTGGAGAAAGTACCATGAGGAGCTGAGAAGAAGGTATATCCTTTTGCATTAGGGTAGAACGTTCTATAAATATCCGTTAAGTCCATTTGGCTCATGACTTCTCTTAGTCTGTCTACGTCTCTGTTTAATTTCTGTTTCCATGATCTGTCCATTGATGAGAGTGGGGTGTTGAAGTCTCCTACTATTATTGTGTGAGGTGCAATATGTGTTTTGAGCTTTAGTAAGGTTTCTTTTACGTATGTAGGTGCCCTTGTATTTGGGGCATAGATATTTAGGATTGAGAGTTCATCTTGGTGGATTTTTCCTTTGATGAATATGAAATGTCCTTCCTTATCTTTTTTGATGACTTTTAGTTGAAAATTGACTTTATTTGATATTAGAATGGCTACTCCAGCTTGCTTCTTCCGACCATTTGCCTGGAAAGTTGTTTTCCAGGCTTTCACTCTGAGGTAGTGTTTGTCTTTGTCTCTGAGGTGTGTTTCCTGTAGGCAGCAGAATGCAGGGTCCTCGTTGCGTATCCAGTTTGTTAATCTATGTCTTTTTATTGGGGAGTTGAGGCCATGGATGTTGAGAGATATTAAGGAATAGTGATTATTGCTTCCTGTTATATTCATACTTGGATGTGTTATGTTTGTGTGCTTTTCTTCTCTTTGTTTTGTTGCCAAGACAATTAGTTTCTTGCCTCTTCTTGGGTATAGCTTGCCTCCTTATGTTGGGCTTTACCATTTATTATCCTTTGTAGCGCTGGATTTGTAGAAAGATATTGTGTAAATTTGGTTTTGTCATGGAATATCTTGGTTTCTCCATCTATGTTAATTGAGAGTTTTGCAGGATACAGTAGCCTGGGCTGGCATTTGTGTTCTCTTAGGGTCTGTATGACATCAGTCCAGGATCTTCTGGCCTTCATAGTTTCTGCTAAAAAAAAAGTCTGGTGTGATTCTGATAGGTCTGCCTTTATATGTTACTTGACCTTTTTTCCCTTACTGCTTTTAATATTCTTTTCTTTATTTTGTGCGTTTGGTGTTTTGACTATTATGTGACGGGAGGTGTTTCTTTTCTGGTCCAATCTATTTGGAGTTCTGTAGGCTTCTTGTATGCCTATGGGTATCTCTTTTTTTAGGTTAGAGAAGTTTTCTTCTATGATTTTGTTGAAGATATGTACTGGTCCTTTGAGCTGGGAGTCTTCACTCTCTTCTATACCTAATATCCTTAGGTTTGATCTTCTCATTGAGTCCTGGATTTCCTGTATGTTTTGGACCAGTAGCTTTTTCCGCTTTACATTATCTTTGACAGTTGAGTCAATGATTTCTATGGAATCTTTTGCTCCTGAGATTCTCTCTTCCATCTCTTGTATTCTGTTGGTGAAGCTTGTATCTACTGCTCCTTGTGTCTTCTTTTGGTTTTCTATATCCAGGGTTATTTCCATGTGTTCTTTCTTGATTGCTTCTATTTCCATTTTTAATTCCTTCAACTGTTTGATTGTGTTTTCCTGGAATTCTTTCAGGGATTTTTGCGATTCCTCTCTGTAGGCTTCTACTTGTTCTCTAAGGGAGTTCTTCACGTCTTTCTTGAAGTCCTCCAGCATCATGATCAAATATGATTTTGAAACTAGATCTTGCTTTTCTGGTGTGTTTGGATATTCCATGTTTGTTTTGGTGGGAGAATTGGGCTCCGATGATGCCATGTAGTCTTGGCTTCTGTTGCTTGGGTTCCTACGCTTGCCTCTCGCCATCAGATTATCTCTAGTGTTACTTTGTTCTGCTATTTCTGACAGTGGCTAGACTGTCCTATAAGCCTGTGTGTCAGGAGTGCTGTAGACCTGTTTTCCTATTTTCTTTCAGCCAGTTATGGGGACAGAGTGTTCTGTTTTCGTGCGTGTAGTTTTTCCTCTCTACAGGTCTTCAGCTGTTCCTGTGGGCCTGTGTCTTGAGTTCACCAGGCAGGTCACTTGCAGCAGAAAAGTTGGTCTTACCTGTGGTCCCGAGGCTCAAGTTCGCTCTCGGGGTGCTGCCCACGGGCTCTCTGCGGCGGCAGCAACCAGGAAGATCTGCGCCGCCCCTCCTGGGAGCTTCAGTGCACCAGGGTTCCAGATGGCCTTTGGTGTTTTCCTCTGGTGTCCGAGATGTGTGTGCAGAGAGCAGTCTCTTCTGGTTTCCCAGGCTTGTCTGCCTCTCTGAAGGTTTAGCTCTCCTTCCCATGGGATTTGGGTGCAGAGAACTGTTTATCCGGTCTGTTTCCTTCAGGTTCCGGCAGTGTCTCAGGCAGGGGTCCTGCCACTCCTGTGCCCTCTCCCACGGGAGCCCAGAGGCCCTATACAGTTTCCTCTTGGGCCAGGGATGTGGGCAGGGGTGGGCAGTGTTGGTGGTCTCTTCCGCTCTGCAGCCTCAGGAGTGTCCACCTGACCAGGCGGTGAGGTCTCTCTCCCACGGGGTCTGGGAGCAGAGAGCTGCTGCAGGCCGGGATCCCTGGGTGTGGGACTTCCGGTCCAAGGTAACATTTATGAAGGACATTTATTTGGTGCTGAGGAATTGGTTCATATGTTCAGTCCATTATTCTCAAGGCACAAAGCAGGGTAGCATTTAGACAGGCATGGCATTGTAGAAGTTGAGAGTTCTACATTTTGTTCTGAAGGCAAACAGAAGTTTGGCTTTCTCAGGCAGATTGGGAGAAGCTCTCAATACCCAACCCCACAGTGCTACACTTTCTCATACAAGAACACTCCTCTTCCAACAAGGCTCCAACTCCTAATAGTGGCACTATTAGGAGTCAAGAATATTCAAACTATCACAAGTTGTATAGCTGGGTCTCGATGTAGAGCTATTCCAAGTTTTCCATAAAATTGCTAAATTGATTTAGCAAAATGGTTGTACAAATTTGCAGACCCAATAGCAATGTAGGAGTGTTCCTCTTGTTCTATCTTATGTGCACCACATACTATATCACTTGAGGTTTTTGAACTAAGCCATTCTGACTGGTGTAATATGGGCTATCAGACTTGTTTTGCTCCACATTTCCCTGATGATTGATGATTTTGAACATTTCTTTGTTTGCCTGCTTGACCATATGATATTCATATGTTCAGAATTCTCTGTTATGCTCTGTCAACTTATTGAAATTGGGTTACTTGGGTTGTTGGTGTCTGTCTTAGTTTACTTCTAAGAACAGACACCATGACCAAGGCAACTTTTATAAGAACATCATTTAATTGGGGCTGGCTTACAGGTACAGAGGTCCATTATCATCAAGTCAGGAATATGGTAGCATCCAGACAAGTATAGTGCAGGAGGAGCTGAGAGTTCTATATCTTCATCTGAAGGCTTCTAGGAGAATACTCACTTACAGGCAGCTAGGGTGAGGGTCTTAATCCCGTGTCCACATTGACGTCCCTACTTCAAAAATGCCACACCTCCTAATAGTCCCACTTCATGGCCAAGCATATACAGTGTCAAAATTCTTGGGTTACTTATAAATTTTGTATATTAGCCCTCTGTCATATGTAGGAATGGTAAAGGTAAATTTGTAATCTGTAGGTTGCTGTTTTGTCCTAATGACAGTGTTCTTTGCATTAGAGTAGCTTTTCAGTTTCAAGACATCCCATTAATCAATTTTTGATCTTAGAGCCTGAGCCATTGGTGTTCTGTATAGGAACCTGCCTCTGGTACCAATGAGTTCCAAGATATTCCCAACTTACTTTTATATTAGATTAAGTGTATCCAGTTTTAGGTCAAGGTTTTTGATCCACCTGGACTTGAGTTTTGTGCAGGGTGATAGATAAGGACCTATTTTCATTTTCTTCATTCAGACAACAGACATCCAGTTAGACCAGGAACTTTTGATGGAGAGGTTTTCTTTTTCCATTGTGTGGATTCGACATTTTGGTCAAGCAAGCAAGCAAGCAAGCAAGCAAGCAAGCAAGCAAGCAAGCAAGCAAGCAAGCAAGCAAACAGGTGTCCCTAGGTGAATGGGTTTATTTCTGGGACTTCTAGTTGATTACATTTATCAACCTGTCTATTCCTATAGCAATATCTTTCAGTTTTTGTTACTATTGCTCTGAGATCAGGGATGGTCATACCTCTGAAAGTTCTTTTATTGCTTAGGATTGTTTTAGCTCTCCTCGCACTTTTGTTTTATTTTCTTTATTTCATATGAATTTGAGAATTGCTCTGTCAAAGTTTGTAAAGAATTGTGTTGGAGTTTTTATGTGAATTGCATTGAATCTGAAAATTTCTTGTGGTTGGATGGACATTTTCACTATGTTAATCCTAATGATCCATGAATATGGAAGATCTTTCCATCAACTGATATCTTTTTCAATTTCCTTCTTCATTAATTTGAACTTCTTGTCATTTATGTCTTTCACTCGCTTAGAGTTACACCAATATACTTTATATTATTTGTGTATAATATTATATTATAATGTTATAAATTATATTAGTTGTGAAGGATGTTTCCTATACACATATATCATATGTACATTAAAGGGCTGCTAGTATCTTTGAGTTAATTTTGTATCTAGCTACTTTGCTGAAGGTTTTTATCATGTGACCCTTATGTATACTGAGAAATCTCCATATAGGGATACTTTGAATTCACCCTTTCTTGTTTGTATTCCCTTAATATCTTTCAGTTGTCTTATTGCTTTGGCTAGAAGTTCAAGTACCATGTTGGATAGATAGGGAGAAAGTGGGCAGCCTTGCCTTGACCTTAATTTAACTGGTATTGTTTAAGTTTCTCTCAATGTAGTTTGATGTTGGAAATTGGCTTGCTTTATTTTGTTTTGATTATGTTTATGTATATGCCTTATATCCCTGATCTCTATAATACTTTTAATATGAAGGGATTTTGAATTTTGCTAAAGGCTTTTTCAGCATGTAATCAGATTATCAGGCTTTATTCTTTTAGTTTGTTTATGTGGTGCATACTAGTGAGGGAATTTTATATATTGACCAATCCCTGCATCACTTGGATGAAGCCTACTTGCTTATGATGGGTGATTTTTTTATGTGTTTCTGGATTCAGTTTCAAGTCCTTTATTGAGTATTTTTTGCATCAATGTACATAAGACAAACAGATCTGAAATTCTCTTTCTTTGTTGAGTTTTTGTGTGGTTTAGGTATCAGGGTGACTGTGACTTCATAGAATGAGTTGGACAGCATCTCTTCTCTTTGTATTTTGTGAAATAGTTTAAAGAGTATTGGTATTTGCTTTTCTTTGTAGGTCTGGTAGAATTACACAATAAAACCCAGTATTCGGGGCATATATGTTTAGAATTGAGATATCATCTTGGTAGATTTTTTCTTTTGATAAATATGAAGTGATATATCTGTCTCTTGATTAATTTTGATGGAAAGCCTATTTATTGTAGATATTAGAATGGCTACTCAAGCTTGCTTCTTGGGTTCATTCATTTGAGAAACATTTTCCAGCTCTTTATTCTGATGTAACATCTATATTTATTGTTAAGGTGTGTTTCTTGTATGCAACAGAACGATGGGTACAGTGTTAGCATCCAGTCTATTATTCTGTATTCTTTTACAGGGGGAATTGAGTCTATTGATGTTGAGATATTAATGACCAATGATTGTGAATTCCTGCTGTGGTGATGTTGGTGGTGGTACTAGTGTATGCTTTTCTTGCTCTTTGTGGTGTGGAATTACTTATTTCTTGTGCATTTTTGCATGTAGTTGTTGGAGTTTTTCTTCTAGTGTTTTCTGTAGAGCTGGATTTGTGTGTAGATATTATTTAAATTTGAATTTGTCTTGAAATATCTTGTTTTTCTTCATCAAGGTGATCGAGAGTTTTGCTAGGTATCGTAGTTTCAGTTTGGCTTTGTGGCTCTTAAAGGAGGGCAAAATATTTATCCAGGAACTTTTCACTTTTTATGTCTCTCATGAGCATTTGTGTGTAATTCTAGTATCACTTACCTGATCTTTTTTCACTTGCTACTTTTCATATTTTTTGTTCTTTGGATTTTGTGTTTTTATTATTATGTGGCAGGAGAATTTTCTTTTCTGGTCCAGACTGATTGGTGTTCTATAAGCAACTTGTTTGTTTATCAGCTTTTCTTTCTTTTCACTGGGAAATTTTTCTCCAATGATTTTGTTGAAATTATTTCCTAGGCCTTGGAGCTGGGACTCTTCTAATCCTATTATTCTTAGGTTATGCCATTTCATGGTATCCAAGAATTCATAGATTTTTTTTTGTCCAGAATTTTTTAGATGTAACACTTTCTTTGTGTAACATATAAATTTCTTTTATTGCATAGCTAACCTGTATGATTCAGGACTCAAAGATCTGATAAATGTGGATGGAGTGATGTCAGGAGAATGGAGATCCACCAGGGATAGCAGACTACTCAGGGCATGTCTTAGTTGACTCAGCAAACCTATGTTTCTGAGTTTCTATGTTAACAGACTTTTGTCCATCCCCAACTTCTATTTGAAATTCACATATAACTATCTCCTTTAGGGAATAGAATATCTGGATTAAATTTAGTTTTTGATTGCTTCCATGGAGAACACCATTTTAGCACTAATATTGTAGAATACTTTATTCTAACTATTCCTTTTGCTTTCACGATCCAGGATTTCTTCTCTATTGACTGTCATGTCTCCTTCCTTTTTTTCCCATCTTTATTAAATTGGGTATTTCTTATTTACATATCAATTGTTATTCCCTTTCCCGGGTTCCAGGCCAACATCCCCCCTAACCCCTACTGCCCACTTCTATACGGGTGTTTCCCTCCCCTTCTATATTGCTGTTCCCCTTCCCATCCTCCCCACATTACTGCACTCCCCCAACAATCACGTTCACTGGGGGTTCAGTCTTGGCAGGACCAAGGGCTTCCCCTTCCACTGGTGCCCTTACTAGGCTATTCATTGCTACCTATGAGTTTGGAGCCCAGGGTCAGTCCATGTATAGTCTTTGGGTAGCGGCTTAGTCCCTGGAAGCTCCGGTTGGTTGGCATTGTTGTTCATATGGGGTCTTGAGCCCCTTCAAGCTCTTCCAGACCTTTCTCTGATTCTTTCAACGGGGGGTCCCGTTCTCAGTTCAGTGGTTTGCTGCTGGCATTCGCCTATGAATTTGTCATGTTCTGGCTGTGTCTCTCAGGAGAGATCTACATCCAGATCCTGTCAGCTTGCACTTCCTTGCTTCATCCATCTTATCTAGTTTTGTGGCTGTATAAGTATGGACCACATGTGGGGCAGGCTCTGAATAGGCATTCCTTCAGCCTCTATTCTAAACTTTGCCTCCCTACTCCCTCCCAAGGGTATTCTTGCTCCCCTTTTAAATGCATTCGCATTTTGGTCATCCTTCTTGAGTTTCATGTGTTCTGTACATCTAGATTAATTCGAGCATTTGGG
Organism: Rattus rattus; assembly: GCF_011064425.1. Taxonomy (NCBI): domain Eukaryota; kingdom Metazoa; phylum Chordata; class Mammalia; order Rodentia; family Muridae; genus Rattus; species Rattus rattus. Next base: position 14,167,269 of record NC_046158.1, read on the forward strand.
TTAATATTCACTTATCAATGAGTGCATACCATGCACGTTTTTCTGTGATTGGGTCCTCACTTAGGATGATATTTTCCAGTTCCATTCATAAAGTCATTGTTTTTGATAGCAGAGTAGTATTGCATTGTGTAGATGTACCATATTTTCTGTTTCCATTCCTCTGTTGAAGGACATCTGGGTTCTTTCCAGCTTCTGGCTATTATAAACAGGACTGCTATGAACATAGTGGAGCATGTGTCTTTGTTATTTGTTGGAGCAACTTTTGGGTATATGCCCAAGAGGTATAGCTGGGTCCTCAGGTAGTGCAATGTCCAATTTTCTGAGGAACCTCCAGTCTGATTTCCAGAATGGTTGTACCACTGTGCAATCCCACCAACATTGGAGGAGTGTTCCTCTTTCTCCACATCCTCGCCTGTATCTGTTGTCCCCAGAATTTTTTTTATCTTAAACATTCTGAATGGTGTGAGGTGGAATCTCAGGGTTGTTTTGATTTGCATTTCCTTATGACTAAAGATGTTGAACATTCCTTTACGTGCTTCTCATCCATTTGCAATTCCTCAGCTGTGAATTCTTTGTTTACCTCTGAACACCATTTTTTGATACGGTTATTTGTCTCCCTGCAGTCTAACTTCTTGAGTTCTTTGTACATTTTCGATATAAGCCCTCTATCAGTTGTAGGATTGGTAAAGATCTTTTCTGAATCTGTTGGTTGTCATTTTGTCCTAAGGACTGTGTCTTTTGCCTTACAGAAGCTTTGTAGTTTCATGAGATCCCATTTTTCAATTCTTGATCTTAGAGCGTAAACCATTGGTGTTTTGTTTAGGAAATTTTCTGCAGTGCCCATGTGTTCGAGATTCTTGCTCACAGTTTCTTCTATTAGTTTGAGTGAATCTGGTTTGATGTGGAGGTTCTTGATCCACCTGGACTTAAGCTTTGTACCGGGTGAAAAGAATGGATAGATCTGCATTCTTCTACATGCTGACCTTCAGTTGAACCAGCAACATTTGCTGAAAATGCTATTTTTCTTCCATTGGATGGTTTTGACTTCTTTGCTAAAAATCAAGGTGTGTGGGTTCATTTCTGGGTCTTCAATTCTATTCCACTAGACTATCTGTCTTTCTCTGTACCAATACCATACAGTATTTTAATCACTATTGCTCTGTAATACTGCTTGAGTTCAGGGATAGGGATTCCCCTGGAAGTTCTTCAGTTGTTGAGGATAGTTTTAGGTATCCTGGGTTTTTTATTATTCCAGATGAATTTGCAAATTGCTCTGTTTAACTCTCTGAAGAATTGGATTGGAATTTTGATGGGGATTGAGTTGAATCTGTAGATCCTTTTTGGTTAAAAGGCCATTTTTACTCTATTAATCCTGCCAATCCATGAGCATGGGAGATCTTTCCATCTCCTGATATCTTCTTCAATTTCTTTCTTTAGAGGCTTGATGTTCTTATCATACAGATCTTTTACTTGCTTGGTTAAAGTCACACCGAGGTATTTTATATTATTTGGTACTATTACAAAGGGTGTCGTTTCCCTAATTTCTTTTTTGGCTTGTTTCTCTTTTGTGTAGAGGAAGACTACTGATTTATTTGAGTTAATTATATACCCAGCCACTTTGCTGAAGTTGTTTATCAGCTTTAGTAGTTCTCTTGTGGAACTTTTGGGATCATGTAAATATCCTATCATATCATCTGAAAATAGTGATACTTTGACTTCTTCCTTTCCAATCTGTATCCTTTTGATCTCTTTTTGTTGTCTGATTGCTCTGGCTAGGACTTTGAGAACTATATTGAATAAGTAGAGAGTGGGGAACCTTGTCTTGTCCCTGAGTTTAGTGAGATTGCTTCAAGTTTCTCTCCATTTAGTTTGATGCTAGCTACTGGTTTGCTGTATGTGGCCTTTACTATGTTTAGGTATGGGCCTTGAATTCCTTTACTTTCCAGGACTTTTATCATGAAGGGGTGTTGAATTTTGTCAAATGCTTTCTCAGCATCTAATGAAATGATCATGTGGTTTTTATTTCAGTTTGTTTATATAGTGAATTACATTGATGGTTCTCCATATATTAAACCATCCCTGCATCCCTAGGATGAAGCCTACTTCATCATGATGGATGATTGTTTTGATGTTTGGATTCAGTTTGGAAGAATATTGTCGAGTAGTTTTGCTTTGATATTCATAAGGGAAATTGGTCTGAACTTCTCCTTCTCTGTTGGGTCTTTGTGTGGTTAAGGTTTAAGAGTAATTATGGCTTCATAGAAGGAATTCGGTAGCACTCCATCTGTTTCAATTTTGTGGAATAGTTTGGATAGTATTGGTATGAAGTCTTCTATGAAGGTGTGATAAAATTCTGCACTGAACCCATCTGGTCCTGGGCTCTTTTTGGTTGGGAGACTTTTAATGACTACTTTTATTTCTTTAGGAGTTATGGGGTTGTTCAAATGGTTTATCTGTTCCTGATTTAACTTCAGTACCTCCTATCTGTCTAGGAAATTGTCCTTTTCCTCCAGATTTTCAAGTTTTGTTGAATGGAGGCTTTTGTAGTAGGACTTCATGATGTTTTGAATTTCCTCTTATTCTGTTGTTTTGTCTACCTTTTCATTTCTGATATTGTTTATTTGGATAAACTCTCTGTGTCCTCTGGTTAGTCTAGCTAAGGGTTTATATATCTTGTTGATTTTCTTTACGAACCAGCTTTTGGTTCTGTTGATTTTTTGTACAGTCTTTTTTGTTACTACTTGGTTGATTTCAGCTCTGAGTTTGATTGTTTCCTGCCTTCTACTCCTCCTGGGTGTATTTGCTTCTTTTTGTTCCAGAGATTTTAGGTGTGCTGTCAAGCTGCTGATATATGCTCTCTCCTGTTTCTGCAGGCACTCAGAGGCATGAGTTTTCCTCTTACTACTGCTTTCATTGTGTCCTAGAAGTTTTGGTATGTTGTGCCTTCATTTTTATTAAATTATTAGAAGTCTTTAATTTCTTTCTTTATTTCTTCCTTTACCAGGTTATGATTGAGTAGAGCATTGCTCAACTTTCATGTATATGTGGGTGCTCTTTCCTCATTGTTATTGAAGGCCAGCTTTAGCCTGTGGTATTTTGATAGGACACATGGGATTATTTCTTTCTTTCTGTATCTTTTGAGGCCTGTTTTATGATAGATTATATGGCCAATTTTGGAGAAAGTATCATGAGGTGGTGAGAAGAAGGTATATCCTGTCTTTTTTTTTTTTTTAGGATAGATTGTTCTAAAATATCTGTGAAGTCCATTTGGTTCATGATTTCTCTTAATCTGTCTATGTCCCTGTTTAATTTCTGTTTCCATGATCTGTCCATTGATGAGAGTGGGGTGTTGAAATCTCCTACTATTATTGTGTGAAGTGAATGTGTGCTTTGAGTTTTAGTAAGGTTTCTTCCATATATGTATGTACCCTTGAATTTGGATCATAGATATTTAGGAATGAGAGTTCATCTTGTTGGATTTTTGCTTTGATGAATATTAAGTATCCTTCCTGATCTTTTTTGATGACTTGTGGTTAAAAATAGATTTTATTCGATATTAGAGTGGCCAGTCCAACTTGCTTGTTCAGACCATTTGCTTGGAAAGTTGTTTTCCAGCCTTTTACTCTGAGGTGGTGTCTGTCTTTGTTTCTGAGGTATGTTTCCTGTAGGCAGCACAATGCTGGGTTTTCATTGTGTATCCAGTTTGTTAATCTGTGTCTTTTTATTGGGGAATTGAGTCCATTGATGTTGAGAGATATTAAGGAATAGTGATTGTTGCTTCCTGTTATCTTCATATTTGGGTGTGAGATTATGTTTTTGTGCTTTTCTTCTCTTTGTTTTCTTGCTTTTTCTAGGGTATAGCTTGCCTCCTTGTGTTGGGCTTTACCATTTATTATCCTTTGTAGGGCTGGATTTGTAGAAAGATATTGTGTAAATTTGGATTCGTCATGTAATATCTTGGTTTCTCCATCTATGTTAATTTAGAGTTTTGCTGGATACAGTAATCTGGGCTGGCATTTGCGTTCCCTTACGGTCTTTGGTCTGTATGACATCTATCCAGGATCTTCTGGCTTTCATAGTCTCTGGTGAGAAGTCTTGTGTAATTCTTATAGGTCTGCCTTTACATGTTACTTGAGCTTTTTCCCTTACAGCTTTTAATATTTTTTTCTTTGTGCATTTGGTGTTTTGACTATTATGTGACAGGAGGAGTTTCTTTTCTGGTCCAACCTACTTGGAGTTCTGTATGCTTCTTGTATATTTATGGGTATCTCTTTCTTTAGGTTAGGGAAGTTTTTGTCTATGACTTTGTTGAAGATATTTACTGGTCCTTTGAGTTGGGAGTCTTCACTCTCTTCTATACCTATTAACCTTAGGTTTGATCTTCTCATTGTGTCCTGGATTTCCTGTATGTTTTGGGCCAATAGCTTTTCCTGTTTCACATCATGTTTGACAGTTGTGTCAATGATTTTTATGGAATCTTCTGCTCCTGAGATTCTCTCTTTTTTCTCTTGCATTCTGTTGTTGATGCCTGTATCTATGGCTCCTTGTCTCTTCCTTTGGTTTTCTGTATCAAGTGTTTTCTCCTTTTGTGCTTTCTTTATTGCTTCTATTTCCATTTTTTATTTTCTTTTTTTTCCCTCCGTCTTTATTAACTTGGGTATTTCTTAATTACATTTCAGTTGTTATTCCCTTTCCTGGTTTCCAGGCCAACATCCCCCTAACCCCTTCCCCTCCCATTCTATATGTTTGTTTTCCTGCCCATCCTCCCTCCATTACCACCCTCCCCCAACAATCACGTTCACGGGGTTTCAGTCTTGGCACTTCCAAGGGCTTCCACTTGCACTGGTGCTCTTACTAGGCTATTCATTGCTACCTATGCAGTTGGAGCCCAGGGTCAGTTAATGTATAGTCTTTGGGCAGTGGCTATTTCCATTTTTAATTCCTTCACCGGTTTGATTGTGCTTTCTTGTAATTCTTTCAGGGATTTTTTTTCCTCTCTATAGGCTTCTATAGGTTTTATTTGTGCTTTCCTGCATTTCTCTCAGTGAAGTTCTTTATTTCTTTCTTGAAGTCCTCCATCATCATGATCAAATGTGATTTTAAATCCAGATCTTGCTTTTCTGGTTTGTTTGGATATTTAGTGTTTGCTCTGGTGGGAGAATTGGGCTCCGATCCTGCCATGTTGTCTTGGTTTCTGTTGCTTGGGATCCTGCACTTGCCTCTCGCCATCAGATTGTCTCTGGTGTTACTTTGTTCTGCTATTTCTGACAGTGGCTAGACCATCCTATAGGCCTGTGTGTCAGGAGTGCTGGAGACCTGTTTTCCTGTTTTCTTTTAGCCAGTTATGGGAACAGAGTGTTCTGCTTTCAGGCGTGTAGTCGTTCCTGTCTACTGGTCTTCAGCTGTTCCTGTGGGTATGTGTCCTGAGTCCACCCGGCAGGTCACTTGTAGCAGAGAAGTTGGTCTTCCCTCTGGTCTTGGACCTAAAATCGCTCCTTGGTTCTGGGTTTCAGCTCTCCACGATGGCAGTAACCAGAAGGGCCTGCCCCACCTTCTCTTGGGGCCCTCTGCACAGGGGCCCCAGATGGCGCTAGGCATTTTTCTCTAGAGTCAGATATGTGGGCAGAGTGTAGTCTCCTCTGGCTTCCCAGGTGTGTCTGCCCCTTTGAAGGTCTAGCTCTCCCTCCCACAGTATTTGGGTGCAGGGAGCTGTTTGACTGGGTCCCTTCAGATCTGGGTGCATTCTTACGTTACCATGTTAATGTTATCTTTGTACTCCCAACAAAGCGAGTTTGAGGAGGGTTTTGAGGGTTTGAGGAGGAACTCTTGAAGGGCTTGATGAGAATTTTGTCTGTATGAAGGCAAAGGTTTTCAAGAGCCATCTTCATATTTCTTCATGAACTGGTCAAAAAGGAGTCTTAGGTCTTTAATCCAGCTGGGGTTAGGGAGAGCATAGTCCTCATGGATGACTTCCTCAGAAGTAAATAACTTTTATCTCAACTTCGAGTCACTTCCCTTCTGTCTCCTCCTGATTTGAACCTCAGGGTTGAAGATTCTGTGAGCTCTGTTACAACCAGGAGGAGGTGTTAGTTTAGGTTCAGTTGGGGAGTCTCCCCATCTTGCCCCATGAAAGCAGCATCCTGGGATGTCATGTCTCCTTCCTTATTATCTTTCTCACTAAATTGCTCCTTAGTAAAGTTGTCTGTGTTCATTCAGGTCCATGATGAGCCTTGTACAATTAATACTGCATCCTTATGTAGTGCACAGTTGACAAATCTTTTAAAGAGCAGGTATCATACTAATTTATGTATTGTCACACATGTTTTCAGGGTTCTTTCTCTAGCCCAAAGGGTGTCATAAATGTCACGATGTTTCCATATTGCTGAGTATCACTAAAACCTCCCTGTTTCCCAGAATTCTGTTGTACCTGATTATCATCAAATCATTGTCCTTGGCAGGGCAAATATTCCCCAAAGGGAGAATATGAAATACAATATGCACATTAATATATAAACAAGCTTTATGCCTAGGCAACTATCCCCTACATCCTTCTGGTCTGCTCCAGAGGCAAGAACAAGGTCACACCACCCCTTCTACAATCATGCTTGTCAGCTATCTGTGTACTGATCCAATCACCCGCAGAAACTTCTATCATGGAGATGAAGATGTAAACAACTGGCCGTTCTTCCCTTTCTGTCATCCCGACAAAACCAAGGGGTAATAGCAACAATTTTAATACCAACATCATTGAGATTTGGTGTCTCTGGTGTGGTAGGAAGTGACATCTCATCCATGATCCTTTCAGACAAAAATTACAGGCCATAGATGCTGACTTCTCTGAATTAGAAAAATCTGTCTTACACCTTGAAGTCTCCCTGTCTACACTACCAGGAGTTTCCCTCCAAAATACATGCAGTCCTTGGCCTCCTATTCTTACAAAAGGGTAGGCTATGCCTCACCTCAGGAGAACAATGCTCATTTCTTGCCAACCATCAGGGCATATCAAAGAATTGATGTCCCTGGTATTAAAAAGATCCCAAGATAAAGAAAAAAGGAAAAAAAATAACAAGCTAAAATCTGGCATAAATCTCTTTTTATTTGGTCTCTATTGCTCAGCACCATCCTTTCCACATTGGAGGGACCATTATACTTATTGTTCCTTGCTTTTAATTGTGGACCCTAAAGTCTAAACACCTGTATAAAATCTGTCAAGGCATGAATATCTATAGTCCAACTCCTGACAATAAAATGACAATATCCACCACTAAATCCTTCTCAAAGATTTGAGATAGACTCCAAGAGCCTGAGAACCAGATGGACCTGGTCTTCTTCCAGGCCCAGGGACCCTGAGCCAGCTCAGGCTGTGTCTCATGTCCCAGATTATGCTTCCTCACCCCAGGAGTGGTGTACATTGTCTTCCCACAGCTGGACACGCACCTGGTGGTAGTGTGGGGTAAGCATCCTCCCTCCCTGTGTAGCTTGAGTTCTGTGGAAAAGCCAATGTGGGACTGTAATAACCTACAGCAGGGCAGCCTACTTGGATGTATAGCAATATCTGAGATTTTATGTCCTTGTTGGGGCCAGAGCAGAGAAAGTAGGAGGGTACAGGAGTTGGAGTAGATTAGGAGGACATGTAAATAGTTGGGAAGTTTTTGGGGAAAACAGCCTACATGGGTTTCTTTCCAATCTTTGATATTTCTAGTAAAACTGGGAATCTCTACCCTTGGATAGAAGCCATATGTGCCATAGAATCTCTGTCTATTGAGTGCTGGGGTAAGTAGACTAGAAAGTAGCCAGACTCTATGACTGTGGGTAGAACTCTTCGTTCTGGATTTTAGCAGGATTTTGGGGTTATAGGAAGAAGGGTGTCCCTATTGTCTTCTAGCCTCTGGCATTTTTGGGTGAGAGTAGACCTCCAGGGATGCAGGCATAGCTTGTAGTCCCTGATGGCTATAGGCCCAAGTGTCCAGAGTGGCACAAGGCACAGGGAGGCAGACAGATGTCTGGCTGAGGGAATGTAGTAAGGATCTGGGATTGTAGATAGGGATATGGATAGAAGATGGAATGCAGAGAGGACAGACAGGACATAATTCCTCAGTGCTTTCCTTCGGAACTATGCTGCCAGTGGACTGGTGAATGGAGAGCTTATCTGTTTGTCACAGGTGGCAGCAGTCTTCTAGGGTTAAAGGCAGAGTGGTGGCAATGGGAATGAAGTCAACATAAGCATTACAATTAGGAGTAGGGGCCAGAAGATAAAGCAAAGAAAAGACAGCTTTTCTTGGCTTTAAAAAGGCTTTAATCATGTCCTCCAATTGCTTATTTTCTTCTGAATTTTAAGAAAATTTATTAATTTCCCGATTAAGCATTTCAATCATCTTCATAAAGCTGATTTGATGGTTGTTTCTTCTTTCTGTTTTTTTTTCTGGACTATTCAAGTCTTGCTTGTAATAATATAGGTGGGTTCTAGTGGTGACCTTGTTCATTGGCAGTGCTTTTGTGCTTCTTACACTGGCCTCTAGATATCTGTGATTTGGTAATTAAATTTTTAGGTACTTATTTCTGAGTTTGGCTTTGTTGACTGGGTGTTTTGTACCTTGGTTTCTGTTGTCTCTCTGGTCTTCTGATCTGTGAGCCTGGGATTCTGAGTCTGCATGGACTTTTGTAGAACAGGGGGTCTGCATCCTAGTTATAGGCTTGGGAAAGAAAACTAGGAGGGTGCAGGTATAGGGACAGAGTTAAGAGATTCCAAGGCAGTGAGTAAGTGAAGGACATTACCCAGCAGCAGCATACCTAGACTTCAAATCTGTTTGGTCTCTAGAAGAGTAGATAGTTTCTGACCAAGTTGCTTGTGACATGGCAAATAGGAGGCATGGGATGCTAAAATAGATAGTAGGTGAGTTTGGCAGACAGGCAAACTATGTCTACTTTTATCAGTCTGCAAATCCTCTGGAAGAGCTGGAAGCCTCTGGCCCAGGATAGTCTCTGATATAGTAGGGCATCCCAAACAGCTGAGGCCTAAGCTATGGCAACAAGAAGACTGGGGAACTGGAGATAGGTTGGGCAAAGCATGGCAGTCAGGCAGTCTACCTGGATTTGTCCCAGTCTGTCCTGTCTCTACTAGTGGAACTAATTTATGCTCCTGTTTTGGGCTGGACAGCAGCAAGTAGGAAGGCAAGGATTTTTTTTTTTCTTTTTTTCGGAGCTGGGGACTGAACCCAGGGCCTTGCGCTTGCTAGGCAAGCGCTCTACCACTGAGCTGAATTCCCAACCCCAAAGGCAAGCATTTTGGTTAGGGTTTCCATTCCTGTGAAGGGACAGCAAAGCCAAGGTAACTATTTTAAATGACATTTAATTGGAGCTGGTTTAAATGTTCAGAGGTTCAGTTCAATATCATCAAGGCAGGAGCATAGTAACTCCAATCAAACAAGGCAAAGGAGGTGCTGAGAGCTCTGCATTTTGATATAACTGCACAAAATGGCATATTAATGGAATTACATTTTCCAGTGTTTTGGAAGTGAGAAGTTCAAAACCAAATGGATAATACAAAGGTTTTCTCTGTTGTCTTCTTATGGTGCAATACTGTCAGTAACCTACTGACTACAGGCTTGCTTACTATGGCCTCAATTTGAGGGATGGCAGTGGCATTCTAGTATCTCTTTTAAGGGGAACTCTAATCTCTTTAATATTGTCTTTAATGTTCATTAGTTTATTAGAAGCATCATTTTAAAGTAGAAATATAGTTGTTAGACATCAACAGGTTACAGCATTCAGTACTAGATAATAATGCATAAATATAAAAATATTTTTTATGTTTTACCATACTGTTTTAAATAGGACAAAATGATGAGGAATCTTGTTATGGTTGCTAACATTGTTTCTCAAGGGTGAAAGGACACTCATGCTTGCTTCAAAATAATTCATTCCCTCAGGAGTCAATGACAACATAACAATTTTATTCTACATGCCTCTAATTTGGATTTGGGGACAGGGATTATATCTTAGTTTCTTTACATGGTTTTCAAAATTAGGGCTCACATAGAATTCCCAGGAGACATGGACAAATACATGTTCATATATCTGTCATATCTCATTTTGAACTGACTACTCTACTGATTACAGCAATGCATGTATGAATACTACAGATGATCCATTTCTTTCCCTATATTGTGTTTTTTTTTCTTGAGAGAAATGGAAGAATTTCCCCATGATTCCTAGCTAATGGTATCTATGTTCACTGTATAAGTTAGCTTGCCAGATCAGGGCACAGAATGTACATAATTCTGTATCACTGCATATATTTGGGTCTCTTGGTGTCTTTCTGTCTGTACCTGCTGTCTTCTTTCTGTCTGCCTCTGTCTATCCTTCCCATTATCTGTATTTAAAATTGCAAGGATTATCTCATCAAATGCCAAACAGTTCTTCATAGAGTAACTTAGTGAGAACCCGACCAACTTTGAATTATACTAGCATTCCCTTCTTAAAAACTCTCCATAGAATATTTTTCTTAAACTTATTCATTTTTGACAGAAAACATGAAAATCAACCTCTTTGCTCAGGTTTAATGTAAACACCAATTTTCTGTTGAATTTTTTCCAATTTATTCCAAAATTTCTGTAACTTTTACCATTACTGCCCCTGGTGTTCATATGTCAGCTAGTTTCCTTGGCCTCTCCAATCTGCTTTGTACCTGGCAGCCAGACAGCTATTTGCTATTTTCTGCTACTTTATTTTTTCTGAGCATTACTGTTCTTGAAGAGATGAAAACTTTTCCTCCACAGCAAATGAGACATTACATCTACCTGCTGTTCTTATATTTTCCAACCTTTACATTTCTGTAATTGGCTGTTATCTTGGCTTTTCCTTCTTTCTCAAAGCTCCTTGCATTGTACTGCCAAATGGTTGCATAGAGACCCCTTTTACAATGTAGGTTCTTCTACAAAAGATTCTTCAGAGAACATATATCAGCTTCCTTATCACTTTGGCAACCTATAGTCTGATATTTCCACAAATCATGGATGTCTAATTCTCTTAAGTAATTTCTTAATATATCATATATACTATGTAAAATACCATAAGAATAGTATTGTTTATTGCACTATTGCTCAAAATAGCAAAGTATTAGAAACTATATATCTGTAGACAGATATTAAAATATTCATGTTAATTGAGACAGAAATGAGTAAGAAAGGAATTATAATTAATTTCAAACAATGTAATATTAACTGACTTTTTCACAGAATGGGACTGATGATACTTAGGCATTTTAAAGATAGTACTGACATAGTTTGAAGTCTACATAGATTAAATGTAGTTAGGGCTTGGAAAGGATGAAGAGTCAAAAGGTGAGTTTGTTGCCAATTACAGAGACAAACTGACCATTAACATGTCTTTGAATAGAATATAACCACAGAGCTCTCTCAGCAGCTACAATATCTACTTTAATTTCATCATGTTCCTTTTCCTATTGTTTAGAGATTGATCACTTTTGTAGGGAATGATTACAGAAAAGAGAGAATGTCAGGTTAGCAACACAGAAAACATGTAAGAAATTCATTCAAAAATAATCTTTGGCTTAAAAACCCAGGTTAAAAATATAAGAGGTGAAATTTGCTTTTGCTAGGAAGATCCAAGGAATTGACTTTTCTGATCTAAGTAATGGCAGGAAATTCAAGTATTTCCATGTGTTCTGTGTACTTGAATGCAATGCTTAGGTTTGTGCTGAGGATGTTAACATAGAGTCAGGATGATTTGATCCAGCCTAGAAAGAGTAATGAAGGAGTAACCCCATTGACTAAGAAACGGTTACTAAGTGAAGAACCCATAGCTATTTATATGCTGTTATTGGTACATTGTAATGTTGGCACAGAATTATATGTCACTGACCCTCTGCACATGCTACTTTTATTAATTTCCCCCAGATCCTAACATTCTATTGAGTCAAAGAAGCTCTGTGGATTACAATACTTGTATTTAATTTGCAGAAAGCCTTATGCATGTGCATTCAAGAAATATTAAACAGATGCACAATCATTAAAATCATGTTGAATTAATTGATTTGTTGGTAACAACTTGCAGGATAATTCCTTAATTTCATATTGTCTTGGTGAAGTCCAGGCACCTTGTGATGCAAATGGGTCTGATTTGACAATTGTTCTGATTTTTCTTGTTTCCCTTCAAAAGATATTCAGTTATTTTCAAGGTTGGCAAATTATGTCACTTGATAAAATACTATTAGCTCATTACTATGACAAAAGTATTCATAGTCACATTAAAACACCCAAACTAATTTTATTTTCAATACTGGTGATTCATAAAATGTTCCCACAGTTATAGTCAAAATCACTTTTCTTGTCTTCCCATTTCTCCTTTCACTCACCGTAGAAGAGGAAGAACATGAGGATGGATAATGAGAGCACAGTGTCTGAGTTCATCCTCCTGGGGCTCCCCATTCGAGCAGAGGACCAAGCTGTGTATTCTGCCCTGATCCTGACCATGTACCTGACAACTGTGCTGGGGAACCTGCTCATCATCCTGCTCATCAGGCTGGACTCTCACCTCCACACCCCCATGTACTTCTTCCTCAGTCACTTGGCTTTCACAGACATCTCATTCTCATCAGTCACAGTTCCAAAGATGCTTGTGAATATGCTGACACACAGTCAGTCCATCTCATATACTGGGTGTGTTTCCCAAGTGTATTTTTTCATAGTTTTTGCTAGTATTGATAGCTTTCTTCTGACCTCCATGGCATACGACAGGTATGTGGCCATCTGCTATCCTCTGCACTATACCCTCATCATGAATATGACTGTTTGTGTTCTTCTAGTAGTAATTTCCTGGACCTTATCTTCAGCCAATGCCCTTGTGCAAACCCTCCTTTTGGCTCGCCTATCTCACTTTAGAAATAATACCATCCCCCACTATTTCTGTGACCTCTCTACTTTGTTGAAGCTGTCCAGCTCAGACACTACCATCAATGATCTCATCATCCTTATTTTAGGTAATGCGGTTATTACCGTGCCATTCATATGCATTCTGGTCTCTTATGGTTACATTGGACTCACCATTCTGAAAACTCCCTCCATCAAGGGAATCTGCAAAGCCTTGTCCACTTGTGGCTCTCACCTCTGTGTCGTTTCCTTGTACTATGGAGCCATCATTGGACTATATTTTGTCCCCTCATCTAAGAACGCAAGTGAGAAAAATGTCATTGTGGCTATAATGTACACTGTGGTCACACCTATGCTTAATCCATTTATCTATAGTCTGAGGAATCGGGATATGAAAGGAGCGCTGAGAAGTATCCTCAGCCGAATGAAATGATGCAACTTCTGCTTTCCATGAGCTGCCTAGGACTCCTCCTTGGTCAATGTAATATATTCTCCTTGAATGACCATTTAAAAGATATTTTAATCTTAACTTCTTGCATATATTATACTTCACCTCTTTTGTTGATCTTGATAATTTTGGGAAAGGTATCTTCAACACATATACCCATAAGTCCTTTCTGCATTTCCCTTTGCACATCATATCTTTCCCCAAAAGTTTTAAATTTTAATGTAATAATCTTTTTGTTTTTTAAAAATTGGATGGCTTGTAACTTTTGGAGAAAAGTCTTTGTTCCTTTTTTACCTCATGAAAAATTCTGCATATACCATTATTTTCAATTAAAATTTTTTTTTACAGGCACTGTGTCTCTATGTGGTACTAGATGTTCTAGAATTTGCTATATAGACATAGTTGGCCTTGAACCAGAAACAATCAGCCTACCTCTGCCTCCTTAACATTGGGATTAGTGGCACAAGCCACTATGAACAGTTTGACCTTATTTTTCATAGTTAATTCAGTAATATTTTGAACTTTTAGTTGATAGCTTATATAGATACGTTGTTTCAGACACACCACCAAATAACTGGTTATATTTACTCTAGGGTGGGGTTCATTAGCCTCTTGTGGCTTTTTATGTACACACTGGAGTCCTCCATCCATGCATGAATTTTTCCAGCCTCTTGCTTGTAATATACTTTTTATTTTATTGACACATGTAGATATACATTTTATAAGAAGATGTTTTATTACATATAAGTGTTGTATAGTGTATACTGTATAATGAATAGGACTACTCCTAAATGTCACATTAAGTGGTATAAGCACTCAGAGTGTGTTTCTGTACTACTTTTGTACTATGCACTCCATCATCATCACCCCTCATTCCTCTACTATGAAGTCAACACTATAGTTTCCCTCTTTGCTCAAATTTCACATGCATTACCAGCATTTCCTTCTTCCCACATAGTTTGCTTCTAATTTTGTAATTTGGTGTTCATCATTCATTTTCTTGCTATATACTTTTAGATTGATATTAACTATGCTGTTACCTTCTCTTTTTTTAAAAAATCAGTGGTCCATTGATATTAGGTAGAAAAATGGGTACAAGTTCTAGGTGGTGAAAAGGGATTTGGAAAGCTATTTGTTTAGGAAAATCAAGGTTATGTGAAGTAAAAAAGTGGAAAGAGTTTAGAATGGCCTTTCATAGGTTTTGTAGTTATGTGGCAATAGTCTATTCTCTATAGGGGTTGGGTGCCCAAGTGCATGGGTTAGTGGAAAGGATGTAAATATAATGATTGTATGAAAATTTGAAGAAGTTAAACTAAAAAATTTATTCCAACTATACTGTGTTCTAAAATGAAATGGGCTTCACATTTAATTGCATAAAATATTGTCCTCTGTTTCAATGTGAAATGTTCAAGCTGTGTTTTGTTCTTGAAAAATTTCCAAGACTAAGGTATTTAGCTTCATTAATGGTAGCCAAGTACTCTGACAGTTTCATATCTAGTGATTATTATGTAGAAAGAGATTCAAGTAGAGTGACCTTAGATCCTATTCTGCTGCTACATTAGCAATTTTAGTGAATGTGCTTATCAGACTTTGGTATATGAAGTTGAGTCCTTAGACTGGTGCACCACTTGGAAACTTTTGAAATCTTGGCCATTACTTTTATCACTGAAAAGTTAATTTATACTTATCAAAACTGAGATAATGTCTAAGGAAACGAATATATACGTAACAATCACCATTAAAATGTATGTGCATATACTTTTGTACCACTATAGGATATATTATAATATATTCTACATAATATATACTACATATTATATATTAAATATATTAATGTATGTGGCATTTTAATGAATTCTACTAGTTTTTATTTAAAAAATCACTAGATGTAAATGATAGAAACCAATACTATTAGTGCTAAAGTAAATAAGTAAATATTTTTACTATAAGAGTTAATATAAATGTCAGTTATATATTCTTTACCCTTTAATATAGCATCTTATCTGTTTCTGTCTTATTAGTGTATAGTAATTATATGAAGTGATGAATTTTTGTTTTATTTTGAGTCAAGATCTCACCAAATGCCCTTAGCCACAGGTGTTGAAAGCTGTGAACACCACAGCCACCCAAAATCTTTATTTCATAGAGATCATGTGGATCCTGTAGTTTATTCTTTAGTTCATAGATATTTCCTTACCTCTGTACCCTGAATACTCAGAAATGCACCATCATACCTGTCTCAAAGTGATGAGTTTTAATTATCTTTGTAATGTATATAAATGTGGTTTGAGGTATCTGACTTCCTGTGTTACACTCTCTTCCATTTACTCACCACATTCCTAAGTATCCTCTTTTTCCTTAAATGCCCTCTGTTTTTCAAAGTTCCATATGAGAGAAAATTTGTGAAGCTTGTCTTTGGAAGTCTGGACCATCTAACAAAATGATCACAAATTCTATTCATTTTATTCTTTATTAATGAAAATTTAATTATTTTCTCTTATATTAAATATTTTGAATTATGTTTGAATATTTCCTACATGTTTGCAATGTACTTTGAACATACTAACCACCCACTAACAACCTTCAGTACCTCAAGTTAAGAAGGTACATGTTTCTATCACAGACATGTCCTATTAATACTGTTCATGTGCACAAGGTTGTGGAACCATCTACTGTGAAGTATGGAACTTATCATTGGCAAGACTTGCAAAGAAACATGACTCTTCCTCATTAGATATCACCTGCCTATAGCTACTGAAACAGGGATGGAACCCTTGGAATGCCTCCTTCTATATTGGGAACCTAACTGGATTGATCTTGTGTGAACCTTGTGCAGATAAGGTAACCATAGGTACATTGAAATGGCTATGTGAAATCTAGAAAACAGCATTCCATAAATGCTTCCATCTTCTTCTGACTC
Source organism: Rattus rattus (assembly GCF_011064425.1). Taxonomy (NCBI): domain Eukaryota; kingdom Metazoa; phylum Chordata; class Mammalia; order Rodentia; family Muridae; genus Rattus; species Rattus rattus. The sequence goes on from NC_046158.1 coordinate 14,183,527, forward strand.
TTACATTATTTCTGCACTCTTTTTAGTGATATTCTCTGAGTCCAGGTTGAGGAGAATTTGATTAGATACACATTTATAGCTGAGCTCCCAAAGTCATTCTCAAGACTTGGGCCTGTTATAAGCCTCTGCATTAACCACTACACTGAAGAAAGCCTCTCTGGTCAAGGTTGAGAGCCGTATAAATCTATGGGTATAAACATAAATAACTGGAAAGCAGTTTGACTACATGACCATTTAAAAAAAAATAACAATAGAACATTGTCCCTTAAGTACCATGAGCTCCTCTGACCTGGACATTTTGAATTTGCATTACTATGCATGAAATTCCTTTTGTGTAATTTATTAGTTATTTATATATTAAAAAGTATTTACATGCTTGAGACTATGGGGTGGGACATACTACACTTGGCACACCACATTCTATTCCTTGTACTCCATTGTAGTCTTCTGGCCAAAGCGTGATGTTAAATGCACTTAGTTCAATTTACAAATGCCCTAATAATCTTTTAACAGTCTCAGCACTACGTTTAAAGTCCAAAGACTCCTCTTAGACTCAAGGTAATTTCTTCCTTAAGTCTCCTTGCAAAATCAGAAAGCAAATTAAAAACTTAAAATGTAACATGGAATAGAATATACATTAACATCCCAAAAGGGAGGGATGGGGGCATGGTGAAGATATACTAGACCAAAACAAGACATAATACCAGTAAACTCCAGATTCCACAACTTTATTTTTGGTGTCAAGGGTGTTTAGATGTTTTTGCCGATCCAGCTTTGGTGCCTGCATCATACACCTCTCTTGTTGGCTGCATATTCCCTGACTACAGGTACCATTGGTAGATATCCTATGGCGTTAACATTTTCAACAACTTGAAGGCTTCCAACACTGCCCAGACTTCAATTTCATAACTTTACCCAGTGGATTCTTAGTAACTCTTCACAGGGACTCCCCTGTAATATGCTGCCTGGTCAATGTTTCAATGAAACTGCAGAAAAGGGTTCCATGGTCCCTTCATTCCTACATCCTTGCCACAAAGATGACATTGCCAAGTTTGCCTGCCAGTTTGGTGCAGATTATGTCCCACTTAAGCTACATTTGTGGAGCTTTCCTGTTGTTGTTGAGCAGGAAAACCCTTCTGACTTTTACCTCACAGATAGAAGTGTATCTTTGAAGGGTCTTATTCCAAAGACACGCCTCCTGTTATTTCCATGCAAATCAGGCCTCCCCTTAATAACAACCATTCCTTTAACAGTTCTAGCATTTCATCCAACACAAACCTTAGCTGTAATATAATTCTTCCCAATGTCATTTCTTTTTCCAACTGTACCTTTTGTACTTCAGCCTGCCCCATTAATTCTCTTTCATTATAAATCTGAACAAGAGTAATTGTGAGTTCCTACACAGCAGCATCAATTTTAGGCTGCTTTGATTTCTCCTGTGTCAAAGAAATAATTCTTTGACTTTTAAATTTATCCCAAGGAATGCTCGTAGAATGCAGACACAGTTTGCCAATCTGCTCAATGACAACATCATCAAAGAGAAATAAACAAATAAAAGACTATATTTGGAATTCAGTGAAAATGAAGGTGCAACATACTCAAACTGATCAGACACAATGATAGCTAAGAATTGTTCATAGCACTAAATTCCATTATACACTAAAAACTTAAGAGCACATCTGAAGGCTGAAGAACATAACCAAGCCAGCACACTAAGAGGAATAGATGTCAGGAAATATGCAAAGACATGGCTGAAATCAATCAATTAGTAATAAAGGGAACAATACAAGAATCAAAAAAAAAAAAACCCAAGAGCTGGATAGTTCAAAACTAATCATGATAGATAAAATCTTAAAAACTAACTAAAATGCCAAGAGAAGATATCCAAATTGACAAGATCAGTAATAGAAAGCTAGACACAGCAAAAGACACGGAGGAAATTAAATAACTCATTAGGTCTTACTTCAAAAGTCTATCCTCTACAAAATTGCAAAATTTAAATGAAATGGATGATTTTCAAGACAGATACCTTACCAAAGTTAAATCAAGATTATGTAAACTATCTAAACTATCCCATGAGCTCAAAGGAAATAGAAGCAATTATTAAAACTCTCCTGCCGAGGGTCAGATGGTTTTAGCAGAGAATTCTTCCAGACTTTCAAAGAAGGGTTAATATCAATACTCCTCAAGATATTCTACAAAACAGAAACAGAAGGATCACTGCCACATTCATTCTATGAGTTCATAAACACTCTGATACTTAAAACACAGAAAGACTCAACAGAGAAAAAGAATTTCACATGAATTTCTTTTATGGACTATTTATGAAAATAAAAAATATTTAATAAAATACTCGAACGCTAAATCCAAGAACACATAAAAAACATTATTTAGTGTGACACGTAGGATTTATCTTAGGGATGCATGGGTTGTTCAATATATGAAAATTCCTTAACATAATCCACCATATAAACAAACTGAAAGGAAAAGATCACATGATCATCTGATTAGATGATGAAAGCCTTTGACATAATTTAACACACCTCCACATTAGAAGTCCCAGAGAATTCGGGGATCAAATAGCCAATTTCACATTAAATGGGAAGGCACTTCAGATAACTACACTATAATCAGGAACAGGACAAGTCTACCCACTCTTCACTTACCTATTCTATATAGTACTTACATTTCTAGCTATAGAATGAAGACAACTAAAAGGAAATTAAGGGGATAGATATTGGAAAGGAAGAAGAAAAATATCACTTTTGGAGGACAAATTGATAGTATACATAAGTGACACCCAAAATTCTAGCAGCATTGGTATCCAGCATTTGGCTGGATGCAAAATAATCTGAAAGAAATCTGTACTCCCCCTTTTACACAAGTAATAAATGGGCTGAAAAAAATTATGAAAAAAAACCTTTCAAAATAGCTACATAATCAGAAAGAAATCTGTACTCCCCCTTTTACACAAGTAATAAATTGGCTGAAAAAATTATGAAAAAAAAACTTTCAAAATAGCTACTCATGATGCAAATCCCGTGGGAGGGAGAGCTAGACCTCCAGAGAGGCAGACATGCCTAGGAAGCCAGAGGAGACTACTCTGCCCACATTTCTGACTCTAGATGCCTAGTGCCATCTGGGCCCCCTCTGCACAGGAACCCAGAGAAAGAGGGGCAGGCCCTTTGGTTGGTGCCCTCACAGAGAGCTGAAATGCAGCCCCTGAGGAGCGACTTCAGGCCTGAGACCAGAGGTAAGACCAACTTTTCTGCTCCAAGTGACCTGCCTGGTGGACTCAGGACACACAAAGGCAAAATTCCTCTGGGACCGGACACTTCTGATTTCTAGCTGGAGCCCGAACCTCACTGATCCTGACCCACAGCTCCCTGCTCCCAAACCACGTGGGAGAGAGAGCTCATCACCCAGACAGGTGGGCATGCCTGAGACTGCAGGGCAGGAGAGACCGCCAGTACTGCCCACTCTTGCCCACATCCCTGGCCCAAGAGAAAACTGTATAGGGCCTCTAGGAACAGGAAGATAGGGGCACTCAAGCTGCAGGAACATTGCAGTCCAGATCCCACCTGGATCTGAAGGGACCCGGTCAAACAGCTCCGTGCACCAAACTCCATGGGAGGGAGAGCTAGACTTTCAGAGGGGCAGACACACCTGGGAAGCCAGAGAAGACTACTCTCTGCCCACATTTCTGACTCTAGAGGAAAAAGCCTAGTGACATCTGGGGCCCCTGTGCACAGGGACCCTGGAGAAGTTGGGGTAGGTCCTTCTGGTTGCTGCCCTCAAGCAGAGCTGAAATGCAGCCTCAAGGAGCGTCTTCAGGCCTGAGACCAAAGGTAAGACCAACTTTTCTGTTCCAAGTGACCTGACTGGTGGACTCAGGAGACACGCCCACAGGAACAGCTGAAGACCAGTAGACAGGAAAGACTGCACTCCTGAAAGCAGAACACTCTGTTCTCATAACTGGCTGAAAGAAAACAGGAACACAGGTCTACAGCAATCCTGACACACAGGGCTATAAGACAGTCTAGACACTGTCAGAAATAGCAGAACAAGGTAACACCAGAGACATCCTGATGGCGAGAGGCAAGTGCAGGAACCCAAGCAACAGAAACCAAGACCACATGGCATCATTGAAGCCCAATTCTTCTTCCAAAGCAAACACTGAATATCCAAACAAACCAGAAGAGCAAGATCTAGATTTAAAATCACAATTGATCATGATGATGGAGGACTTCAAGAAAGACATAAAGAACTCCCTGAGAGAAATGCAGGAAAACACAAATAAACAAGCAGAAGCCTATAGAGAGGAAGCACAAAAATCCCTGAAAGAATTACAGGAAAACACAATCAAACAGGCAAAGGAATTATAAATGGAAATAGAAGCAATAAAGAAAGCACAAATGGAAACAATGCTGGATATAGAAAACCAAAGGAAGAAACAAGGAGCCGTAGATACAAGCATCAACAACAGAATACAAGAGAGAGAACAGAGAATCTCAGGAGCAAAAGATTCCATAGAAATCATCACACAACTGTCAAACATGATGTGAAATGGAAAAAGCTATTGGCCCTAAACATACAGGAAATCCAGGACACAGTGACAAGATCAAACTTAAGGATAGTAAGTATAGAAGAGAGTATAAGACTCCCAACTCAAAGGGCCAGTAAATACTTCAACAAAATCATAGAAGAAAACTTCCCTAACCTAAAGAAAGAGATGCCCTTAAACATACAGGAAGCCTACAGAACTCGAAATAGATTGGACAAGAGAAGAGACTCCTCCCATCACATAATAGTCAAAACACCAAATGCACAAAACAAAGAACTAATATTAAAAGGAGTAAGGGAAAAAGATCAAGTAACATACAAAGGCAGACCTATCAGAATTACACAAGACTTCTCACCAGAGACTATGAAAGCCAGAAGATCCTGGACCGATGTCATATAGACACTAAGAGAACACAAATGCCAGCCTAGGTTACTGTATCCAGCAAAACTCTCGATTAACATAGATGGAGGACCCAAGATATTCCATGACAAATCCAAATTTACACAATATTTTACTAAAAATCCAGCCCTACAAAGGATAATAAATGATAAAACCCAAAAACAGGAGGTAAGCTACACCCTAGAAAAAGCAAGAAACTAATCGTCTTGGCAACAAAACAAAGAGAAGAAAAGCACACAAACATAACCTCATATCCAAATATGAATATAACAGGAAGCAATAATCACTATTCCTTAATATCTCTCAACATCAATGGACTCAACTCCCCAATAAAAAGACACAGATTAACAAACTGGATACACAATGAAGACCCTGCATTTTGCTGCCTACAGGAAACACACCTCAGACACAAAGATAGACACTACCTCAGAGTGAAAGTCTGGAAAACAAATATCCAAGCAAATTGTTTGAAGAAGCAAGCTGAAGTAGCCATTCTAATACCAAATAAAATTGATTTTCAACCAAAAGTCATCAAAAAAGATAAGGAAGGACATTTCATATTCATCAAAGGAAAAATCCACCAAGATGAACCCTCAATCCTAAATATCTATGCTCCAAATACCAGGCACCTACATACATAAAAGAAACCTTACTAAATCTCAAAGTACACATTTTACCTCACACAATAATAGTAGGAGATTTCAACACCCCACCCTCATCAACAGACAGATCATGGAAACAGAAATTAAACAGAGACATAGACAGACTAAGAGAAATCATGAACCAAATGGACTTAACAGATATTCATATAACATTCTATCCTAAAACAAAAGGATATACTTTCTTCTCACCATGTCATGGTACTTTCTCCAAAACTGACCATATAACCAGTCATAAAACAGGCCTCAACAGATACAGAAAGATAGAAATAATCCCATGCGTCCTATCAGAGCACCATGGGCTAAAGCTGGTTTTCAACAACAATAAGGAAAGAACCCACATATACATGGAAGTAGAACAATGCTCTACTCAATGATAACTTAGTCAAAAAAGAAATGAAGAAAGAAATTAAAGACTTCTTAGAATTTAATGAAAATGAAGGTACAACATACCCAAACTTATGGAACATAAAGAAATCTGTGCTAAGAAGAATACTCATAGCTCTGAGTGCCTGCAGAAAGAAACAGGAGTGAGTATATATCTGCAGCTTGACAGCACACCTAAAAGCTCTAGAACAAAAAGAAGCAAATACACTGAGGGGAAGTAGAAGCAGGAAATAATCAAACTCAGAGCTGAAATCAACCAAGTAGAAACAAAAAGGACTAAACAAAGAATCAGCAGAACCAAAAGCTGGTTCTTTAGAAAACCAACAAGATAGGTAAACCTTTAGCCAGACTAACCAGATGACACAGAGAGTGTATCCAAATTTACAAAATCAGAAATGAAAAGGGAGAAATAACAACAGAATCGGAGGAAATTAAAAAAATCATCAGATCCTACATAGAAGACTATATTCAACAAAACTTGAAAATCTGGAGGAAACGGACAATTTCCTAGACAGATACCAGGTTCCGAAGTTAAATCAGGAACAGATAAACCATTTTAACAATCCCATAACTCCTAAAGAAATAGAAGCAGTCACTAAAAGTCTCCCAACCAAAAAGAGTCCAGGTCCAGATTCGTTCAGTGCAGAATTTTATCAGACCTTCATAGAAGACCTCATACCAATACTATCCAAACTATTCCACAAAATTGACATAATTGGAGTGCTAAAGAATTCCTTCTATGAAGCCACAATTACTCTTGTACCTAAACCACACAAAGACCCAGCAAAGAAAGAGAACTTCAGACCAATTTCCCTTATGAATACTGCCACAAATATACTCAATTAAATTCTTGCAAACTGAATCCAACAGCCCATCAGAACAATCATCCATCATGATCAAGTAGGCTTCATCCCAGGGATGCAGGGATGGTTTAATATATGGAAAACCATCAATGTAATTCACTATATAAACAAACTGAAATAAAAACCACATGTTCATTTCATTAGATGCTGAGAAAGCATTTGACAAAATTCAACACCCCTTCATGATAAAAGTCCTGGAAAGAATAGGAATTCAAGGCCCATACCTAAACATAGTAAAAGCCATATACAGCAAACCAGTAGCTAACATTAAACTAAATGGAGAGAAACTTGAAGCAATCCCACTAAAATCAGGGACTAGACAATATAGTTCTCCAAGTCCTAATCCGAGCAATCAGACAACAAAAGGAGAGCAAAAGGATACAGATAGGAAAGAAAGAAGTCAAAATATCACTACTAGCAGACAATGTGATTGTATACTTAAGTGATTCCAAAAGTTCCACCAGAAAACTACTAAACCTGATAAACACATTCAGCAAAGTGGCTGGGTATAAAATTAACTCAAACAAATCAGTAGCCTTCCTCTACACAAAAGAGAACAAGCTGAGAAAGAAATTAGGGAAATGACTCTTCATCATAGTCCCAAATAATATAAAATACCTCTGTGTGACTTTAACCAAGCAAGTGAAAGATCTGTATGATAAGAACTTCAAGCCTCTGAAGAAAGAAATTGAAGAAGATCTCAGAAGATGGAAAGATCTCCCATGCTCATGGACTGGCAGGATTAATATCGTAAAAATGGCCAATTTGCCAGAAGCAAATTCTACAGATTCAATGCAATCCCCATCAAAATTCCAATCCAATTCTTCAGAGAGCTAGATAAAACAATTTGTAAATTCATCTGGAATAACAAAAAACCCAGGATAGCTAAAACTATCCTCTGGGGGGAATCACTATCCCTGAACTCAAGCAGTACTACAGAGCAATAGTGATAAAAACTATATGGTATTGGTACAGAGACAGGACTAGACCAGTGGACTAGAATTATAGACCCAGAAATGAACCCACACACCTATGGTCACTTGATTTTTGACAAAAGATCCAAAACCATTCAATGGAACAAAGACAGCATTTTCAGGAAATGGTGCTGGTTCAACTGGAGATCAGCATGTAGAAGAATGCATATCGATCTATTCTTAGCACCCTGTACAAAGTTTAAGTCCAAGTGGGTCCAGGACCTCCACATCAAACCAGATACACTCAAACTAATAGAAGAAAAAGTGGGGAAGAATCTTGAATACATGGGCACTTGAGAAAATTTCCTGAACAAAACACGAATGGCTTATGCTGTAAGATCAAGAATTGACAAATGGGATGTCATAAAACTACAATGCTTCTGTAAGGCAAAGGACACTGTTGTTAGGACAGAATACTAACCAATAGATTGGGGAAAGATCTTTACCAATCCTACAACTGAAGATGGTCATATTCAAAATATACAAAGAACTCATTAGGTTAGTCTGCAGGGAGACAAATAACGCTTTTAAAAATGGGTTTCAGAGCTAAACAAAGAATTCACAGCTGAGAAATGCCGAAAGGCTAAGAAGCACCTGAAGAAATGTTCAACATCTTTAGTTATTAGGGAAGTGTAAATCAAATCAATCCTGGGATTCTACCTCACACTAGTCAGAATGAGTAAGACCAAAAACTCTGGCAACAGCAGATGCTGGTGAGGATGTGGAGAAAGAGGAACACTCCTCCATTGTTGGTGGGGTTGCAGACTGGTACAACCATTCTGGAAATCAGTCTGGGGGCTCCTCAGAAAATTGGACATTGCACTACCTGAGTACCCTGCTATTCCTCTCTTGGGCATATGCCCAAAAGATGCCCAACATATAACAAAGACACGTGCTCCACTATGTTCATAGCAGCCTTATTTATAATAGCCAGAAGCTGGAAAGAACCCAGATGCCCTTCAACAGAGGAATATATACAGAAAATGTGGTACATCTACACAATGGAATATTACTCAGCTATCAAAAACAATGACTTTATGAAATTCATAAGCAAATGGATGGAACTGGAAAAAATCATCCTAAGTGAGCTAAAACAATCACAGAAAAACATACATGGTATGCACTCATTGATAAGTGGCTATTAGCCCAAATGCTCGAATTACCTTAAATTCACAGAAAACATGAAACTCAGGAAGGATGACCAAAATGCGTATGCTTCACTCCTTCTTTAAAAGGGGAAAAAGAGTACCCTTGCGAGGGGATAGGGAAGCAAAGTTTAGAACAGAGACTGAAGGAATGCCCATTCAGAGCCTGCCTCACATGTAGACCATTACACAGCCACCAAACTAGATAAGATGCACGAAGCAAGCAGTGCAGGCTGTCAGGCTGTGGATGTAGATCTCTCCTGACAGACATAACCAGAATATGGCAAATTCATAGGCGAATGCCAGTAGCAAATCATGGAACTGAGAACGGGACACCCTTTGAAGGAATCAGAGAAAGGCCTGAAAGAGCTTGAAAGGGTTTTAGACCCCATATGAACAACAATGCCAACCAACCAGAGCTTCCAGGGACTAAGCCACTACCCAAAGACTGTACGTGGACTGACCTGGACTCCAACTGCATAGGTAGCAATGAATAGTCTATTAGGAGCACCAGTAGAAGGGGAAGCCCTTGCTCCTGTCAAGATTGAACCCCCTGTGAACGTGATTGTTGGGGGGAGGGTGGTAATGGGGATGGATGGGAAGGGAAACACCCATATAAAAGGGGAGGGGGAGGAGTTAGGGGGATGTTGGCCTGGAAACCGGGAAAAGGAATAAGAATTGTAGTATAAATAAGAAATACCCAATTTAATAAAAATGCAGAAAAAAAGGAAAGCTGATAGAAAGAGCCTGAGACCAGACTGTATTATGTCTGGGAAGGCAGCCATGATGAGTTAGCAAGATCCTCTGGATGAAAATGGAGTCCACTGTTGAGCATGCTACAAAGATTTCATTATTACACACATTGTATTATCCTGCCTAGTATGTTATCACAAACGTAACATTAAAATTATATTTTATAGTTTATAATGATATTTTTCTGATACTACCTTACATCTATCGCCTTACAGAAGTGTTTGTGTAATTTTGTAGACTATCATGGTAGATAAGTTCTTGAGGTTAACGTGGCCATTTCAAAAGGCACACAAATTTAAAGTATCATATTATACAAAAGTATAATTTTCACAGTTAAAATGTTATGATCAATATTTGTTCATGAGTTTTACTGCTGTGCAAGTAGAATGAGAACCTCAGAATATCAATCTATTCTCTCAGATGTTTTAAACTTCTGGTAGTTAGAACTGTAAATGGTCAGCCAATTAGAAAGGACTTGAGTTTCCCAAAAGCGTTAACATCTGTTGTTATTAAAACTATTCAGCACCTGAAAAAAATAGCTACTCACAATAGAAAATATCTTGATGTGATTCTAAGCAAGCAATTGAAAAATCTATATGAGAAGAATTTCAAGTTTCAGAAAAAAATTGAAGAAGACATGTGAAGATGGAAAGATTTCTCATGCTCATAGTTAGGATAATGGCCATCTTACTAAAATCAATATACAGATTCAATGCAATTTCCATCAAAATTCCAACACTATTTTTTAGACCTTGAACAGAGAAATCTCAACTTATTATACCAACACAAAATAAAAAAATAACTAAAAAGAATCCTGAACAAAAAATAATTTTGGAATTATCTCTTCTATTATTTTGAGTGTAACTGGTTTTATGTGGATGCCCTTGTTCCACTTGAACTTGAGGATTGTTCAAGGAGATAAGAATGAATTGATTTGTATAATTTTACATATTGACCACCAGTTGAACCATGACCAACTGTTGAAAATGCTATCTTTTTTCCATTGGATGGTTTTAGCTCCTTTTTCAAAGGTCAAGTGACCATATGTGTGTGGGTTTATTTCTGGGTCCTCCATTCCATTCCACTGATCTTTCTGAGTGTCTCTGTACCAATACCATATAGTCTTTCTCACCATTGCTCTGTAATACAGCTGGAGGTTAGGGATCGTGATTCCCCTAGAAGTTCTTCTATTTTTGAAAATATTTTGGCTATCCTGGGTTTTTCGCTATTCCAAATGAATTTGAAAATTGCTCTTTCCAACTCTGTGAAGAATTGAGTTGGAGTTTTGATGGGAATTGCATTGAACAATTTTTACTATGTTAATTATGCCAATACATGAGCATGGAAGACCTTTCCATCTTCTGAGATATTTTTTACTTCCTTCAGAGACTTGAAGTTCTTGTCATACAGATCTTTTTCTTGCTTGTTTAGAGTCACACCAAGGTATTTTATATTATTTGTAATTATTGTGAAGGGTGTCATTTTCCTAATTTCTTTCTCAGACTGTTATGTTTATCCTTTGAGTAGAGGAAGGCTACTGATTTTTTTTGAGTTGATTTTTTATATCCAGCCACTTTGCTGAAGTTGTTTATGAGATATAGGAGTTCTCTGGTGGTATTTTTGGGGTCACTTAAATATCTTATATCATCATTAAATAGTGATATTTTGACTTCTTCCTTTTCAATTTGTATTCCTTCTTCAAGTAGGAAGAGAGAGTGGGTAGCCTTGTCTAGTCCCTGATTTTAGTGGGGTTTCTTCAAGTTTATCTCCATCCAGTTTGATGTTGGCTACTGGTTTGATGTATATAACTTTTACTATGTTTAGGTGTGATTCTTGAATTCCTGATTTGTCCAAATCTTTTACCATGAAGGGGTGTTGTATTTTTCCAAATGTGTTCTTACCATCCAATGGCACGATCATGTGCTTTTCCTTTGATTTTGTTTGTATAGTGGATTACCTTGATGGATTTCAGTGTATTGAACCATCCCTGATTCCCTGGGATGCAGCTTACTTGACCCTGATGGATGATAATTTTGATGTGTTCTTGGATTCCATTTGCAACAATTCTACTGAGTATTTTTGTGATGATATTCATAATGGAAATTGGTCTGTAGTTCTCTTTCTTTAGAGGATCTTTGTGTAGTTTAGGTATAAGTGTAATTGTGGCTTCATGAAATGAACTGAATAGTGTTCCTTGTGTTTCTGTTTTGTGGAAGAGTTTGAAGAGTATTAGTATTAGGTTTTCTATGAAGGTCTGATAGAATTCTGCACTAAACCTATCTGGTCCTGGGCTTTTTTTTTTTTTGGCTTGGTAGACTTTTAATGACTGCTTCTATTTCTTAAGAAGTGGTACAGTTTAGAAGGTATATCTGAGCCTGATTTAACCTTGGTAGCTGGTATTGGTCTAGAAAATTGTCTATTTCATTCAGATTTTCCATAGGCTTTTGATGTAGGATCTGATGACTTTTTTTGAATTTCCTTAGATTCTGTTGTTATGTTTCCTTTTTCATTTATGATTTTGTTAATTTGTATACTATCTCTGTGCCCTCTGGTTAGTCTGGCTAAGAGTTTATTTATCTTGTTGATTTTCTCAAAGAACCATCTTTTGTTTCTGTTGATTTTTTGTGTAGTCCTTTTTGTTTCTACCTGGTTGATTTCAGCCCTGAGTTTGATCATTTCTTGCCATGTACTTCTCTTGGGTGTATTTGCTTTTTTTTTGCTCTAGGGCCTTCAGGTGTGCTGTTAAGCTGCTAGTGTAAGCTGTATCCTGTTTGTGTTTTGACTCACTCAGAGCTTTGAGTTTTCTTCTTAGTGCTGCTTTTATTGTATTCCATAAGTTTTGGTATGTTATGCCTTTATCTTTATTAAATTCTAAAAAGTTTTTAATTTATTTCTTTATTTCTTCCTTGACCAAGTTACTATTGAGTAGAGCATTGTTTAGCTTCCATGTGTATGTTGGCTTTCTGTCATTTTTGCTGTTATTGAAGACCAGCCTTAATCTGTTTTAATCTGATAGGATGCATGGGATTATTTCTATACATGAAGCTCAAGAAGAAGGAAGACCAATGTGTGGATGCTTCATTCCTTCTTACAAAGGGGAAGAAAAATGATTATGAGAGGTTAGAAGTATCAGGAGGGAGGAACCTGGGAAGGAGAGTGTAGGGCTAGTATCAGTTGTGGGAGGATATGGGGGAGAAGTATGAATTGAAAGGAGGTTTGTAGCAGTGGAGAGATGGGGAAATGGGGGTAGTCACTAGAAAGTGTCAGATGCCAGGGGTGCAAGAGGTTTCTAGGACCCAACAAGGATTACATTAGCAAAAAACCAACAAATGGGGAGAGAGAACCTGTACAGACCATATCCAGTGGATAGGCATGGTCCCAGTTTGAGGGATGGGGCTACTCACCTATCTCAAAACTATTAATTGGGATTTTCTCCTTTCAAAAGGAAATTCAGGTAAAAAGAGTGGAGAAGAGACTGAAGGAAAGGCTACCCAGAGACTGCCCCACCTAGAGATACATCCCATCTTCAGCACCAAACCGTGACACTACTTTTGATGCCAAGAAGTGCTTGCTGAGAGGAGCCTGGTATAACTGTCTCCCAATAGGCTGCACCAAACCTGACTAATATGGATGCTGCTTCATGGAATCATCAGTTCAAGCACAGGAACCTCAATGCAAGAGTTAGGGGGAAGTACTGAAAGTGCTGAAGTGGATAGCAACCCCATAAGAAGAACAATGATATCAATCAGCCAGACTCTTCAAAGCTCCCAGGGACTAAACTACCAACCAAAGAGTACACATGGAGGTACGCATGGCTCCAGCTGAATATGTAGCAGAGGATTACCTTATCTGGCATCAAATGGAGAGGAGCTCCTTGGTCCTGTGGAAGCCCAGAGTAGGTGAGGTGGGAGAGGTTGGGTGAGTGGGGGAGCACATTTATAGAAGCAGGGGAGATGGGGGAGTGGATAAAGGGTTTAACTGGGAAGGGAGATAACATTTCAAATGAAAATAAATAAATAAATAAATAACAAAAAATGGGGAATACAGCTAAGCAGAGGACTTAACAGAGGAATATCGAATGGCCAAGAAGCACTTAAAGAAATGTTCCTTGTCATCAGGGAAGTGCAAATAAAAATATCTCTGTGGAAACTTGAAGCAATCCCACTAAAATCAGGGACTAGACAAGGCTGCCCACTCTCTCCCTACTTATTCAATATAGTTCTTGAAGTTCTAGCCAGAGCAATCAGGCAACAAAAGGAGGTCAAGGGATACAGATCGGAAAAAGAAGAAGTCAAAATATCACTATTTGCAGATGATATGATAGTATATTTAAGTGATCCCAAAAGTTCCACCAGAGAACTACTAAAGCTGATAAACAACTTCAGCAAAGTGGCTGGGTATAAAATTAACTCAAATAAATCAGTAGCCTTCCTCTACACAAAAGAGAAAAAGCCGAAAGAAAGAAATTAGGGAAACGACACCCTTCATAATAGACCCAAATAATATAAAGTACCTCGGTGTGACTTTAACCAAGCAAGTAAAAGATTTGTACAACAAGAACTTCAAGACTCTGAAGAAAGAAATTGAAGAAGACCTCAGAAGATGGAAAGATCTCCCATGCTCATGGATTGGCAGGATTAATATAGTAAAAAATGGCCATTTTACCAAAAAGCGATCTACAGATTCAATGCAATCCCCATCAAAATACCAATCCAATTCTTCAAAGAGTTAGACAGAACAATTTGCAAATTCATCTGGAATAACAAAAACCCAGGATAGCTAAAACTATCCTCAACAATAAAAAAAGGACCTCAGGGGGAATCACTATCCCTGAACTCAAGCAGCATTACAGAGCAATAGTGATAAAAACTGCATGGTATTGGTACAGAGACAGACAGATAGACCAATGGAATAGAATTGAAGACCCAGAAATGAACCCACACACCTATGGTCACTTGATTTTTGACAAAGGAGCCCAAACCATCCAATGGAAAAAAGATAGCATTTTCAGCAAATGGTGCTGGTTCAACTGGAGGTCAACATGTAGAAGAATGCAGATCGATCCATGCTTATCACCCTGTACAAAGCTTAAGTCCAAGTGGATCAAGGACCTCCACATCAAACCAGACACACTCAAACTAATAGAAGAAAAACTAGGGAAGCATCTGGAACACATGGACACTGGAAAAAATTTCCTGAACAAAACACCAATGGCTTATGCTCTAAGATCAAGAATCGACAAATGGGATCTCAAAAACTACAAAGCTTCTCTGTAAGGCAAAGGACACTGTGGTTAGGACAAAACGGCAACCAACAGATTGGGAAAAGATCTTTTACCAATCCTACAACAGATAGAGGCCTTATATCCAAAATATACAAAGAACTCAAAAGTTAGACCGCAGGGGAGACAAAATAACCCTATTAAAAAAATGGGGTTCAGAGCTAAACAAAAGAATTCACAGCTGAGGAATGCCGAATGGCTGAGAAAACACCTAAAGAAATGTTCAACATCTTTAGTCATCAGGGAAATGCAAATCAAAACAACCCTGAGATTTCACCTCATACCAGTGAGAATGGCTAAGATCAAAAACTCAGGTGACAGCAAATGCTGGTGAGGATGCGGAGAAAGAGGAACACTCCTCCATTGTTGGTGGGGTTGCAGACTGGTACAACCATTCTGGAAATCAGTCTGGAGGTTCCTCAGAAAATTGGACATTGAACTGCCTGAGGATCCAGCTATACCTCTCTTGGGCATATACCCAAAAGATGCCCCAACATATAAAAAGACACGTGCTCCACTCATGTTCATAGTAGCCTTATTTATAATAGCCAGAAGCTGGAAAGAACCCAGATGCCCTTCAACAGAGGAATGGATACAGAAAATGTGGTACATCTACACAATGGAATATTACTAAGCTATCAAAAACAACGACTTTATGAAATTTGTAGGCAAATGGTTGGAACTGGAAAATATCATCCTGAGTGAGCTAACCCAATCACAGAAAGACATACATGGTATGCACTCACTGATAAGTGGCTATTAGCCCAAATGCTTGAATTACCCTAGATGCCTAGAACAAATGAAACTCAAGACGGATGATCAAAATGTGAAGGCTTCACTCCTTCTTTAAAAGGGGAACAAGAATACCCTTGGCAGGGAAGAGAGAGGCAAAGATTAAAACAGAGACTGAAGGAACACCCATTCAGAGCCTGCCCCACATGTGGCCCATACATATACAGCCACCCAATTAGACAAGATGGATGAAGCAAAGAAGTGCAGACCGACAGGAGCGGATGTAGATCGATCCTGAGAGACACAGCCAGAATACAGCAAATACAGAGGCGAATGCCAGCAGCAAACCACTGAACTGAGAACAGGACCCCGTTGAAGGAATCAGAGAAAAGAACTGGAAGAGCTTGAAGGGCTTGAGACCCCATATGTACAACAATGCCAAGCAACCAGAGCTTTCAGGGACTAAGCCACTACCTAAAAGACTATACATGGACTGACCCTGGACTCTGACCTCATAGGTAGCAATGAATATCCTAGTAAGAGCACCAGTGGAAGGGGAAGCCCTGGGTCCTGCTAAGACTGAACCCCCAGTGAACTAGACTGTCGGGGGAGGCGGCAATGGGGGGGAGGGTGGGGTGGGGAACACCCATAAGGAGGGGGGGGAGGGAAGGGGATGTTTGCCCGGAAACCGGGAAAGGGAATAACACTTGAAATGTATATAAGAAATACTCAAGTTAATAAAAAAAATCTCTGTGATTCACCTTACACCCATCAGAATGGCTAAGATAAAAATTCAAGGGACATCCTGGCAAGAGTACTGAGAGTGAGGAACACCTCTCCATTACTGGTGGGAGTGCAAATTTTTACAACTACTGGGGTAATTAGTATGACAGTTTCTCAGAAAATTGGAAATATTTTTACCTGAGTATCCAGCTAGATCACTCCTGTGCATATACCTAAATGATGCTTCACCATCCCATAAGGGCATTTGGTGCACTATGTGCATACCAGATTTAATCAAATAGCCAGAAACTGGAATCAACTAGATGTCCCTCAATGTAAGAATGGATAAAGAAAATGTGGCACATCTACTTAATGGAATACTACTCAGCTATGAAAAACAAGGATTTTTCAGGCAAATAGATGGAACTTGAAAATATTCCTCATCAGGTAATGCAGACCCAAAAGACATAGTTGGCATGAACTTGCTTATAACTGGATAATAGCCATAAAATATAGGATAACCACACCCTACCCCACATACCTAAAAAAGTTAAACAGATATTTATAGACTATTCCACCCTAAAACAAAAGGATATACCTTCTTCTCAGCACCTCATTGTACCTTCTCCAAAACTAACCATATAATTGGTCACAAAACAGGCCTGAACAGATACAGGAAGATAGAAGTTATCCCATGCATCCTCTCAGATCACCATCAAATAAGACTGGTCTTCAATAACAACAATAAGGAAAGAACTCCCATATATATACATGGATGTTGAACAATGCTCTACTCAATGATAACTTGGTCAAGGAAGAAATAAAGAAAGAAATTAAAGACTTTTTTAGAATTTAATGAAAATGAAGGTAAAGCACACCTAAAAGCTCTAGAACAAAAAGAAGCAAATATACCCAAGAAGAGTAGAAGGCAGGAAATAATCAAACTCAGGGCTAAAATCAACCAAATAGAAAAAAAAGGACTATACAAAGAATGAACAAAACCAAGAGCTGGTTCTTTGAGAAAATCAACAAGATAGATAAACCCTTAGCCAGACTAACCAGAGGGCACAGAAAGTGTGTCCAAATTTACAAAATCATAAATGAAAAGGGAGACATAACAACAAAATCTGAGGAAAATAAAAAAATTATCAGATCCTACTACAAAAGCCTATATTCAAAAAAAAAACTTGAAAATCTGGAGGAAATGGACAATTTTCTAGACAAACATCAGGTACCAAAGTTAAATCAGGAACAGATAGACCACCTAAATAACCCCATAACTCCTAAAGAAAAGAAGCAGCTATTAAAAGTCTCCCAACCAAAAAGAGCCCAGGACCAGATGGGTTCAGTGCAGAATTCTATCAGACCTTCATAGAAGACCTCATATCAATACTGTCTAAACTATTCCACAAAATAGAAACAGATGGAGCACTACAAAATTCTTTCTATGAAGCCACAATTACTCTTATACCTAAACTACACAAAGACCCAACAAAGAAAGAGAACTTCAAACCAATTTCCCTAATGAATATTGACATAAAAATACTCAAGAAATTCTTGCAAACTGAATCCGATAACATATCAAAATGATTATCAATCATGATAAAGTAGGCTTCATCCCAGGTATGCAGGGATGGTTCAATATATGGGAATCCATCAACATGATCCACTATTATAAACAAACTCAAACATTAAAAACCACATGATCATTTCATTAGATGCTGAGAAAGCATTTGACAAAATTCATCAACTCTTCATGATAAAAGTCTTGATAAGAACAGGAATTCAAGTCCCATACCTAAACATAGTAAAAGGCATATACAGCAAATCAGTAGCTAACATTATACTAAATGGAGAGAAACTTGAATTAATTAAACTAAAATCAGGGACTAGACAAGGCTGACCACTGTCTGCCTGCTTATTTAATCTAGTTCTCAAAGTCCTAGCCAGAGCAATCAGACAACAAAAGGTCAAAGGGATACAAATTGGAAAGGAAGAAGTCAAAATATCACTATGTGCAGATGATATGATAGTATACTTAAGTGACCCCATAAATTCCACCAGAGAACTACTAATTCTGATAAACAACTTCAGCAAATTGGCTTGGTATAAAATTAACTCAAACAAATCAGTAGCCTTCCTCTACTCAAAGGACAAACAGGCTGAGAAAAAATTATGGAAAGAACACCCTTCATAATAGTTCCAAATAATACAAAATACCTTAGTGTGACTTTAACCAAGCAAGTGAATGATCTGTATGATAAGAACTTCAAGTCTCTGAAGAAAGAAATTGAAGAAGATCTCAGAAGATGGAAAGATCTCCCATGCTCATGGATTGGCAGGGTTAATATAGTAAAAATGGCCATCTTGCCAAAAGCAATCTACAGATTCAGTACAATCCCATCAAAATTTCAATACAATTCTTCATAGAGTTATAATTCATTTGGAATTACAAAACCCCAGGATATCTAAAGCTAACGTCAACAATAAAAGAACTGGGGAAATCACCATCCCTGACCTCAAGCAGTATTACAGAGCAATAGTGATAAAAACAGTATGGTATTGGTACAGAGACAGGCAGATAGATCATTGGAATAGAATTGAAGACCGAGAAATCAACCCACACACCTATGGTTATTTGATTTTTGAGAAAGCTGCCAAAACCATCTAATGGAAAAATTATAGCATTTTCAACAAGTGGTGCAGGTTCAACTAGAGGTCAGCATGTAGAAAAATGCAAACCAATTCATTCTTATCACCCTGTACAAAAATAAGTCCAAGTGGATCAAAGACCTGCACATCAAACCAGATACAATCCCACTAATAGAAGTAAAAGTGGGGAAGAGTCTTTAACACATGGGGAAAATTTCCTCAACAGAACATCAATGGCTTATGCTCTAAGATCAAGAATTGACAAATGAGCCCTCATAAAACTGCAAAGCTTCTGTGATGTGAAGGACACTGTCATTAGGACAAAACGGCAACCATCAGATTGGGAAAAGATCTTTACCAATCCTACATCCGACAGAGGGTTAATATGGAAAGTCTTTTATTGACTGTTTAGATTTCCTCTGGGACTATAGTACTATTTCAATTGTTTGTCTGATCTTTATTTAACTTTGGAAGTAGTATCTATCGATAAAATAAAAAAATTCTATTTGCTTTTTCCAATATTGTGAAATACAGGTTTTTGAAGTATTATCCAAAGGTTGTTTAGGTTTTCTTAGTTTCTGTATCTACCCATTTTTATTTTCTGATTTTTGTTAACTTTATTAATTTGGGTATTCTCTCTGTTTCTTTAGATAAGTGTTTGTCTATCTTGTTGATTTTCTCAAAGAACCAATTCTTTGCTTCATTTATTCTATGTATTTTTTTTGTTGTTGTTTTTGTTGTTGACATCAGCCTGGATTTTTTTCTGCTGTCTACTTCTCTTGAATGTCTTTCCTTCTTTTTGTTCTAGAACTTTTAGATGTGCTGTTCATTTTTTAAATTTCTTCATGAAGGCACTTAATGCTATCAACTTTCCTTTTAACACTGCTTCATTGTGTCACATAAACTTGTGTATGTTGTACACACATTTTCACTGAATTCTAGGAAGTGTTTGATTCAAGGTGTATATCAATCATCCTGTGTCTGTCGAGGCTTCCTTTGCAACCAAGTATATGGACAGTTTTTTAGATGGTCCCATGAGGTGCTGAAAAGAAACTTTAATCTTTTGTGTTTTTGAATGAGATATTCTGTAGATATTTTCAATTTCATTTTTTCATAAGATCTTTTTTTCATTGTTAATTTGTTTTGATGGACCGTCCATTGGTGAGCGTGGGGTATTGAAATCTTCCACTATTAATGGGAGGGTTCCAATGTATGATTTAAGCTTCAGTAAACTTTCTTTTGTGAATATGGGTGCCCTTGCATGTGATGCATAGATAGTCAGAATTGAGACAACATCTTGATGGGCTTTTTTTCTTTGATGAGTAGAGAGTGTCCTTCTCCCTTTCTTTTGACTATTTTTGGTTGACTATTTTATTATGGAGTAGAATAGCTTGTTTCTTGGTTCTGTTTGCTTGGGAGTCCCTTTTTCCAGCTGTTTACTATGAACTACTTTCTATCTTTGTTCCTGACATGCATTTTATGTATGGAGCAAAATGGTGGATCTATTTATACATCCACTCAGTTAGCCTGTGTCTTTTTATGGGGGAATTGGGTTCATTGATATTGACAGATATCATTTACTAATTTTTGTTGTTCCTGTTATGCTGATTTTGATGGTGTTAGTATATATATGTGTGTGTTTTTCTTCTTTTGGTTTGGCTGCCACGAAAATCTTAATTCATCATGTTTTCTTGTATATAGTTACCCTCCTTCTGTTATGTTTTCCTTCTAGTATCCTCAGTAGGGCTGGATTAGTGGAAAGATATTTTTAAAATTTGATTTTGTCATTGCATATCTTGGTTTTTCATCCTATTGTGATTGGAATTTTTGCTTCATATAGTATACTGGGCTGACATCTGTGGTCTCTTAGGATCTGCAGGATATTGGCTCAGGACCTTCTAGATTTTACAGTCTCTGTTGAGTAGTTGAGTATAAATCTGATACATCTACCTTTAAATGTTACTTTGTCTTTTTCCCTTGAAGCTTTTAACACTCTGTCATTGCTTTGTACATTTCTTGGTTTTATTATGATGAGGCAGGTGGATTTTTTCCTGGTCCTTAATTATTTGTTTTTCTGTAAGCTTTTTGGACATTTATAGCCATCTATTTCTTTGTGATAGTGAAATTTCTTCTATGATTTTGTTGAAGATATTTTCTGGACCTTTTAGCTGGGAATCTTCCTTTTTTCTGTGATTCATAGGATTAGTCTTTTTCTGGTGTTCTGGTGTTTATGTCATGAACATTTTAGATTTAGCATTTTTTAAACTGGTGCATCAATTTCTTTTTTCATATCTTCAACGTCTGAGATTCTTTCTTCCCGTTTTTGTTTTGTTTAGGTGATTTCTGTCTGTAATTCTTGTTCTTTTTCCTAGGATTACCATCTCCAAAGTTGCCTTTGTTTTTTAATTGCTTATCTTTTCATTTTTATATGAGGCCAGTCTTTATTCATTTCCTTAATCTGTTCGATTGTATTTTCTGTAAGATGCAGGGGATTTGGTTGTAGTTATCTGCCCTGGTAGTCCTGCATGGCAACAGTCCTCTAGGAATACAGGCAGAGCTATGGCCAAGGAAGTGGAGTGCACTCCCAACCCCACCCCAGGGACTGCATGTCTCTTGAGGGTAGGTGCACTTTCTCTCACTGAGGCCAAACCAGTTCTCTGCCACATATATATTGGGGATCTTGGACCAGCTAGTGTATGCTGTCTGGTTGGTGGCTCAGTGTCTGAGAAATCTTGGAGTTCCAGGTTAGTTGAGACTTCTTGTCTTCCTATGGGGTCTCCCTGTGCCTCAGCTTCTCCCAGCTTTTCCCTAATTCAACCCCAGTGGTTCCCATATTCTGTCCATTGGTTGGTTGTAAGTATCTGCATCTGACCCTTTCTGCTGCTTTTAGGGCATCTCAGAGGGTAGGCACACTATAGCATCAGCAATAGTGTCAGACCTTGGAGCTTCCCCTTGAGCTGAATCCCAACCTGGACTGTTCACTGAACCCTGTTTACCTTAGTCTCTTTACTATTTTTGTTCCTGCAGTTCTCTTAGGCAGGGACAATTCTGGGTCAGAATTTTTGACTGTGGAATGGCAACCCCATTGCTTGGTGTTCTGTCTTTCTCTGAGAAATGGACGCTCCAAATTCACTCTCCCCACTGTTGGGCATTTTATCTAAGGTTCCCCCTTTAAGTTCTAAGCATCTCTAACCTCCCAGGCCTCTGGTACATTCTGGAGGGTCCCCCCACCTCCTACTTCCCAAGGTTGCCATTATTTTCCCTGCTGGCCCTCAAGTCTTCACTCCTGTTCTCTGCTTCCATACCTGGCCATGTGCCCCCTTTTCCCTCCCTCTCCCCCTTTCCACCCAATTCTCTTCCTCCCTCTGGTCCCTGTGATTACTTTCTTTGCCCTCCCAAATTGGATTGAGGAATCCTCACTTGGGCCCTTTGGCTTGTTAACTTTCTTGAATTCTGTGAATTGTATCCTGGGTATTCTGTACTTTTTTGGCCAATTTTCACTTATTAGTGAGTGCATACCATGCATGTCTTTTTGGATCTGATTTACCTTACTTTTGAAGATATTTCTATTCATTTGCCTGAAAAGCTTATGATGTTCTCATTATTAATAGTTGAATAGTATTTAATTGTGTAAATGAACTCTATTTTCTCTGTCCATTCTTTCATTATGGGACATCTGGGTTGTTTCCAGTTTCTGGTTATCACAAGTATGACCACTATGAACACAGTGAAACATGTGCCCCTGTGGAATGGTGGGGTGTCTTTTGGGTATATGCCCAAGAGTTGTATAGTTGTGTCTTCAAGTTTAGACACAAACAACCCAAATAACCCTATTAAAAATAGGATGGATACAGAGCTAAATAGAGAATTCTCAACAGAGGAATCTCGAATGACAAGAGGTACTTAAAGAAATGCTTGAAGTACTTAGCAACAGAAAAGCAAATCAAAATGACTTCAAGATCTTACCTTACACCCTTCAGAATGGCTAAGGTCAAACCCTCAAGAGATAGTACATACTGTCAAGGATGTGAAGCAAGGAGAATAAAATCTTCCATTGCTGCTTAGAGTGCAAACTTGTACAACCACTTTGGAACTTAATAAGGTAGTTTGTCCGCAACTTGGGGATATTTCTACCTCATGACCCAGCTATTACACTCCTGGGTATATACCCAAAAGATGCTCTACTATACCACAAAGACACTTGCTCAGTTACATTCATAGCAGTTTTATTTGTAATAGCCAGAAACTGAAAAAAAGCCTAGATGTTCCTCAGCTGAAAAATGGATAAAGAAACTGTGGTATATCTACATAATGTAATAGTATTCAGCTGTGAAAAACAACGAGATCATGAATTTTGCAGGTAAATGGATGAATCTTGAGAATATCATCCTGAGTGAGATAACCCAGTCCTAGAAGGACATACATTGTATATATTCACATATAAGTGCATATTAGCCATAAATATTGGATACCCATTCTGTATTCCAGAAACCCATGGCAGCTGGACAGGAAGGAGGGCATAAGCAAAGTTACATTATTTTCACATAGAAGTGGGAATGGAATGGCCATGGAAGGTAGAGGGAGGAAAATTGGAGAGACTGGGATTAGGAAGTGAGAGGGATGTTAATTGATTGTGGGAAGGGTCATGGAGGATGACTAAGAGAATGAATGGAAATCTTCAAGTGACAGGGAGTGCGGGAACGAAGGCAGTATCTCCAGAAAGAGACCTGTCAGAGGAGAGGTGCCCAAGAATCAATGAAGGCATCCTTAGATGTGACTCACACCAGTGGGGATATAGAGCTTGGAAAGACTTCCCCCTGTGACCAAGAGGGTACCCTGATGGAACAATAGGGTTACAACCTACCCACAAAATTGGATAGCAGAAGGTGATCCAGAGGGCTAGGAAAACAGAGATTGGTGAAAGAAGGGAAGCTAATGCTTAAGCTATAGGATCCGCAGTTCTGATGAAGGTGGGTGGAGAGATAATGAGAGAATGTAGGATAACAGACTGCTCAGGGCAGCTGGGGGTGCCCCAAAGAACTTTGCAGGCACACACACACACACACACACACACACACACACACACACACACACACACACCACTAAACTTTTGAGATGTGCATCTTCTTTTTCTTCTATTCCTATTATTCTTAGGTTTGGTCTTTTTATAGTGTCTCAGATCTCCTGGATGTTTTGTGACAGGAACTTTTTAGACTTAACATTTTCTTTGATTGATGTATGTATTTCTTCTGTTGTATTGTCAATGCCTGATATTCTTTCTTCCATCTATTGTATTCTGTTGGTGATGCTTGAGTTTGGATTTCCTCCTTTCTTACCCAGGATTGCCATCTCCAGTGCTTCCTCAGTTTGTGTTTTTTTATTGCTTCTATTTTCAATTTCTGGTCTTGAAAAGTTTTATTCCCTTCCTTCAACTATTTTTTGGTGTTATTGTTGTTAGCTTTTAAAAGTTGATTTAACCATTTCCTCCTATTGTTTGTTTGTGTTTTCCTGAAGTTCCTTAAGTTCTCTTTATAAACCTCAATCATCTTAATAAAGTGGGTTTTAAGAAATTTTTCTTGTGCTTCTGTTATGTTGGAATAGTCAGGACTTGCTTGTAGTATTATAGGTGGGTTCCGATGGTGACTTTATGCATTCTCTGTTTCTTGGTTTTTTAATCTCACATTTAGACATCTGGGTTTTTATAAGTAAAGATATGGGTTCTGATTTTGGAGGTTTTCTTTGTTGGTTGGTTGTCTTGTACATTGGTTTCCTATCTGGTCTTCTGGTTTGTGTTGCCTTGGAGTCTCCAAGTCTGTGTGCTTTCAAGTAGAGTGGAGATTGTGCATCCAAATTTGAAGCTGGGAAAGGCAATTAGGAGGGCCCTGGAATGGCAATAGGTTTAGGGGTTATGCTAAGATAGTGAGAGAATGGAGGAGTTTGGACAGAAAGTAGCACACCTGGATTTCTAATCTGTTTGGTTTTTGGCAGACTAGAGAGTCTCTGCCATTTTTTGTAGCTGAGGCATAGCAATTAGAAGGGTTTCATGGTACTTCTGGATATGGGAAGAGAGGCTGAAATAGTAAGGTGAAGGGGAGTTTGGCAGATAGGCAGCCTACCTGGACTTCTGTAAGTTTGTAAGGCCTCTAGTGGGAATGGTTGGTCTTTGGTATAGCAGGGAGTCTCTGCCCAGTTGAGGCTGAAGTGTGGCAAGTAGAAGGGTAGGCAAACTGGGATAAGTTAAGGAGAGACAGAGTGGCTAAGATTACCAACTAATGTAGGTCAAATTGTTCAATTAGAATATTCAAGAGGAAATTTCCAATTACTTGATAGATAATGGAAGAACTCTGCAGATATTTCCACAATCTTTCTCTTTTATAATGGAAATTGGCCAACTTTAGCTGTGTTAATAAGCCCATTCAGAATTATTATCCCCCCAAATATATGAGAATCTGTTTTCAATTCTTTGTGTCTTTATGAGTTCATTTTGTCATTAAATGTCAATTAATCATAGATATATTTCAACAGTGTGAAATGATGAGAAGTCTTGTTATGGTTGCTACTGTTATTTCTCAAGGGTGAAGGAACTCTCATGCCCACTTCTAAAAAGTTCTTTCCCTATGGGAGTTAATGTATGACTCTAATTTGGATCTGGGGACAGAGATTATACACTAGATTCTCTACATAATACTCATAATTGGAGCTCACATAAACTACCCATGATATAGGCAATGTGAATATTTATGTATCTATAATATCTGATTCTGAACTGATCACTATTGTGTTTGTTGCATGACTGTTTCAGATGTTTCTTCATATTATCTTTCTTCTTGAGAGAAATGTAAGAGCTTTCCTGTAATATTTTGTGTAAAGGTATGTGTGCATATCATCTAAGTTAGCCTGTCAGATCAGGAATAGAATACTCATTATCCAGTACCAGTGCATATGTTTGGGTCTCTGTGTCTCTCTGTTCTTCTGTTTATCTGTTTCTTCTCTATTTCTCTTTCTCATTGTCTGTCTCTCTGTACAGCATGTAGTTCAAATATTAAAGATCACATCATCAAGTAGCAACCAGTTCCATGTAGAGTCATTTACCTTGCACTGCTAACCTGCCCAAACTTTGAGATAAAGGCACACCTTCCAAAAAACCTCTCCATAGAATATTTTTTTCTTAAAATTATCTATTTTTGAAACATATGTGGAAGGAAAATCATCATCTTTGCTCACATTTAACTTTAACACACAATTTCTGCTCTGTTTTTTCCAGCTTTCCCCCATATCTCCGTGCCTTCCTCTCTAAATAGCTGCTGATGTTCACATTATGGTTAGTGTTCTTAGGTTCTCAAGTCTGTTTTCTAACTGATGGCCAGCAAGCCTTTTACTATCTTAAGTCATTTCATTTTCGTGGATATTTCTGTTCTTGAATAGATGGAAGAAATTTATCACAGCAAGTTAGACATTATATCTGCCTGCTCTTCACATACTCTCCAGCCTTTACATTTCTGTGATTGGCAATTACCTTGGGTTTTCCTTGACTGTCAAAGCCCCTACCTCTCTCCTTCCAAACACTTGTCTAAAGATCCATTTTTATAACTTTTCTATGTGCGTTTTTCCACTACAAGCTATTCATGGAACATATTCAGGTTCTTTATCACTTCGACCTCTTATAACTTTACATATCCTGAAAACCATAGAAGCCCTAAACTAATTTCTCAATAAATCGTATATAGTACATAAAAGACATAAGATAATATTGCTTATTGTCATAATGCTCAAAATACCAAAGTATTAGAAAGAGTCTACCCACATATAGACAAATAATTTAATTTTCATCATGATAAAGTAATCATTACTACAGAGAAATGAGCAAGAAATGAATTGTAATTGTAATTAATTGAAGGCAATGTCACTTTGAATTTTTTTATATACAGAGTGAGATGCATTATATATAGGCACTTTAAAGATGGTCTTTAAAGCATGAAAAGAGTGACAAACTGAACAAGTTGATATCCACTAGGATATCAACTCTAATTTTATCATGGTCCCTTTTGTATTGTTTAGTGATTGCTCACACAAATAGGGATGATTAAATGAAAAAGAGGAGTGTCAGTATATCAACAGAGAAAACATGTAGGAAATGCACCAAAAGTAACTGTTTTCAACATAAAAACCTATGTTAAGAATAAAGAAGGTAACATTTGCTTTTGTTAGAACAACACAAAGAATTTACTTGGCTGAACTAAGAACTGGTGGGAAAGTCAACTATTTCCAGGTACTTGCATGAGATCTTTACTTTGGAACTGAAGATATTCAAATGGAATCAAGGTCATTTTATGCAGCCTAGGAAGAGTACGGAAAAGTGAGCTGATTCACTGAGAAATTGTAATATCAGGAAGGTCTCACAGCTGTTTATAAGCTGCAATTGCTGTTTATACTGTTGGGCTTAGACTCATGTACTTAATGCTTTGACCATCTGCACATGTTTTTTCCACTAATTCCTCAAGTCCTGTTTTTTTTTTTCAGATGCAAAGATGTTCCCTGAGTTCCACTATTTTCAGCTCATGGAAAGGAAGCCTGAGGTAAGTGCATTCAAGAAATGTTAAAAATGATCAACAAATCATTGAATTCTATTGATTTTATATTGGCTGGTACCAATTTGCATACTAAATCCTTAATCTAAACTTGTCTTGGTGTAGTTCAGGTGCCTTGATCTGGAAGTAAATGTCATAATTTTCCAGATGTTATATTGCTCCCCTCTAAGAGACAGTCAGTTGATTTCAAGGTTGGTTCAATTATGTCTCTTTCCAAACTATCACAGCCCATTAGTGCCACAAAAATCATCATGTTAGTGTTAAAACACACATACTAAATGGTTCAAACTAGTGTTAATTTCACTACCAGTGATTCGTCAAATTCCCACATTGAAGAAGTCTAAACCACTTCTCTTTCTTTCCCATTTTTCCTTTCACTCACAGCAAAAGAGGAAGAGGATGAGGATGGATAATGAGAGCACAGTGTCTGAGTTTATCCTCCTAGGGCTCCCCATTCGAGCAGAGGACCAAGCTGTGTACTCTGCCCTGTTCCTGACCATGTACCTGACAACTGTGCTGGGGAATCTGCTCATCATCCTGGTCATCAGGCTGGACTCTCACCTCCACACTCCCATGTACTTCTTCCTTAGTCACTTGGCCTTCACAGACATCTCATTCTCATCAGTCACAGCTCCAAAGATGCTCATGAATATGCTAACACACAGTCAGTCTATCTCATATGCTGGTTGTGTTTCCCAGGTATATTTATTTTCAACTTTTACTGATCTTGACAGCTTTCTTCTGACTTCCATGGCATATGACAGATATGTGGCAATCTGCCACCCACTTCACTATACCACCATCATGAGTCAAAACCTATGTGTCCTTTTAGTAGTTGTGTCCTGGGCCTTATCCTCTGCCAATGCACTTGTGCACACCCTTCTCTTGGCTCGCCTATCTCATTTTAGAAATAATATCATCCCCCACTACTTCTGTGAACCCTCTGCCTTATTGAACCTGTCCAGCTCAGACACCACTGTCAATGAGATGGTCATCCTTCCTTTAGGTACTCTAGTCATTACCCTGCCATTCATATGCATCCTGGTCTCTTATGGCCGAATTGGTGTCACCATTCTGAGAACTCCTTCCATCAAGGGAATCTGCAAAGCCTTGTCCACATGTGGCTCTCACCTTTCTGTGGTTTGTCTGTACTATGGAGCCATTATTGGGCTATATCTAGTTCCCTCATCTAATAACATTAATGACAAGGATGTCATTGTGGCTGTGATATATAGCCTGGTCACACCCATGGTGAATCCCTTTATCTATAGTCTGAGGAATCGGGATATAAAAGGAGCATTGAAAAATATCCTCAGCAGGAGACTGTGTTCACAGTGATGATTGTGATCTTCACTGTTAGCATCCCTTCTTCCTTTTCTTCTTCTGCCATTCATCCTTTGATCTCTCTCAGGGAATCTTTGTGAGGTTTCTTTTCCCTCACCGACGTCTCTTTGAACAGTTTTCTCCTCTATTTAACTATCTTGCTGACATTCAATGTCTTTGGAAGGTTTCTCACAAACCTACCTATTTTTTTGTAACATTTTAATTATTTATATAGTCATTACCATTTCCTTTTTGTTAGATAGGTTCCTAGCTTTTGTAGCAAAGATCTTCCTCCTCTCTGAAGATGACAGAGTATTTATTGCCTTAATTTTTTATATTAATGTTTTATTTTATACATACTCTGAGTTTTTGGCAGCAACTATTAACATTTATTAATTTTATTGTACCTTTTTGTGTATTGGTATTTCACATACATGTGTGTCTGTGTATCATGTTTATGCCTAATGCCTGCAAAGGCCATTAGAGGGTATCAGATCCTCTAGGATTTGGCTTAAAGATGGTTGTGACCCACTACGTAGGTGCTTGAATTCAAATTTGGGTTCAGTTCTCTTAATCGCTGAGCCATCTTTTTTGCCTGTTACTTTTTGTTTTTAGTTTTTGTAGTTGACACCCAAAAGTAGCAGATATTTATTGGATAAGGTGAGCTGCTTTGAATAGTTCATAAAATTCACATCAAAGAAAGCATAGTAATTTACTCAAATATTTAACATGACTTATTTAGCATGAAATTCTTTATTGTAGTCTTAAGTGTAATGATATATAGTACTAAATAATATATATCACTGCACAGTGAAACATGTGAAAACACCAATTTTTCTTAGTGTAATTTGGCACTTACTGACCAACCTATGTCCATCTGTTTTTCTTATTTTATTTGTAATCTTATCCATTTTTATCAAAGTTTTATTATTTGCATAAGTATACTCAATTGTACTCAATTCATTTTTTTTGACAAGTGCTTGGTTCTGGTTACTAACTAAAATGAAAATACACTGTTCCTTGTAATAGATAAAAGCAATGATAAAAATAAGCTCTGTGGGGAACATGAAGGTCCTGGGAAGGGGAAGTATTGGATGTAGTGGCAAGATTTTGGCATGAGCCTCCATGGGGCACTGTGGCTTTGTGCACTTTTTACATCCTAAGCAGGAGGCTCTGCTTTATTGTGTGGATGATGAAGTATAGTTATGTAGATATTCAGAAGTCAAATGCAGAGCAGTTTAATCCACATAAATTTTATTATGAAAAGAAGAAAGAAAGTTATTTGCTCAACTACAAATTGTTACTTCCCATGAAATGATTTCACCTTTGCGCCCTGAGAATCAACCTGTGCTGATGCAGAGATACTTTTAATACTAGTTGTCTGTAAGACAAATACATTTGTAAAGAAGCACAGCAGAGTTTAATGGCTATTTAAATGCATCTCAAACCACGTTTAGCAGAACTTAAGCTATACTGTGTTAAAATTCTGATACTTTTTTAAACAAGCAATATTTCACATGCTTATTAGACATTTTATTTAGTTGTTACACAGTGTTAGAAATAGTAAATAAGTAGGTAAGTGACAGAAGCTATACATAGGTTGGATATGTGTGCTGTATTTTATATTTATGTGTTCACATTCATATACTCATAGCATTTTAATAATAATAATATGGAAAATACTCATTAATTTCTAGACTTAAATAGAAGAAAACTTTCAGTGTTGTTGACATACATTTGGATTTTACAAACACACACACACACACACACTTAGTTAAGTAGGAATAGCTTATTTTCTTAATTACTTTATTTATTTACATCCAAAAATTTGTCCCTCCCAATTCCCCTTCCACTTCACCTCTTAGAGCGTGTTTCCCCCCAGGTATTCCCTTTCCCTGGGGCATCAATTCTCTATTTAATTAGGCACATCCTTTACTACTGAGGTCACACAAAGCAGTCCTCTGCTACATATGTGTTAAGGGCCATGAACCAGCCCCTTTCTGCTCTTTGGATGCTAGATTAGTCTCTGGGAATTTCCAGGAGTCCATGTTAGTCAACAGAATTGATCTTCATACAGGGTTGCCACCTCCTTCAGTTCCTTCAATCCTTCCTCTAACTCTTTCATAGGGTTCCCCAATCTCAGACCAATGGTTGACTGTATATATCTGTATCTGTGTCAGTCACTTGCTGATACAGCCCTTCAGAGTCCCCTCTGAGGACAGTCATGCTAGGCTCCTGTCTGCAAGCACAACGTAGCATCAGTAATGGTGTTAGGATTTGGGGCCCACCAATGTGATGGATCCCCAAATGGGCCAGTTACTGGATGGCCTTTCCTTTAGTCTCAGATCCATTTTTGTCCCTGCATTTCTTTTAGACAGGAACAATTCTGGTTCAAAAAAACTTGAAGGTGAGTTGGTAACCCTATCCCATCACTGGGGGTCCTGTCTAACTCCTGGAGGTGTGCTCTTCAGGATCCATCTCCTCACTGTTGAGCATTTCACCTAAGATCACCCCACTGAGTCCTGTGAGCCTCTGCCATCCCAAGTATGTGGGATTTTCTAGAGGTTCCCCCACCTCCAACCCCTAGCATCTGCATTATTCCATTCATTCTTTGTGCCTTCTGGGCTTTTTCTCCCTTTCCCCTTGTCTCAGTTAGGGTTTTACTGCTGTGGACAGACAACATGACTGAGGCAACTACTATAAGGACAACATTTAATTGGGGCTGGCTTGCAGGTTCAAAGGGTCAATCCATTATTATTAAGGCTGGAGTATGCCAGCATCCAGGCAGGCATCATGTAGGAAGAACTGAGAGCTCTAAGTCTTGTTCTGAAGCCAAACAGATGAAGACTGACTTCCCGGGAGGTAGGATGTGAGTTCTAAAGCCCATGCACACAATGACACAGTTCTTCTAAAAAGGTCACACATACTCCAAGAAGGCATACCTCCTAATAGTGCCACCTCCTGGGCCAAGCATATTCAAACCATCACATTCTAGTCCCTGGCCCCTCATAGGATTGTTCAAACATATGAGACTTTGAGGGCTATACATAAACACAGCATAATGCAAAATATATTTAGTCCAACTTGAAAAGACCCCATGGTACAGCAGCCTCAACAATATTAAAAGTCTGATATTCTAAGTCTTTTCCTAGGTTCATTCAATCACTTAACTATAACCCCCAAAGCCACACAGGAAATCAGCTGGCCAAACTCCAAACTCTGCATTTTTATATATGATATCAAAGTGGTCTTTAGATTGCCAACTCCCTTTTCATCTTTGTTAACTTTAACAATCTCTCCTCTGGGCTGTTTCCAATCCTTGGTAGTAGTTTCCTCAGCATATATCCCACAGCTCTAGCATCTCAAAATTCTTGGGATCTCCAAGGCAAAGTCAATGTTACAGATACTTATTTCAATGTCTGGGATCCACACATGATCTTCTAGGCTCCACTGAGCTTGACTGAGTGGGCTTGGGTGACTTCTCCAGCTCTGCCACCTGTAGCACTCTAGGTCCTGGCTGACTCCACTTCACTACTGCTGCTATTCTTGGTGATCATCCTATGGTACTGGAATCTCCAATACATTGGAGTCTTCTCTTGCAACAAGGTGTCATTAATAACCTCTTATAGGCTCTCCTCATGGTGCCAAACCTCAACATTTTTGCATGATCCCTTCAGTCCTGGGCAGTCAAGTGCAACTGAGGCTGTACTTTTACCAATGGCCTTCCCTGGCTTCTCACAGTGTGAAGCCTCAGCTGCTCTCCATGAAGCCTTTATCAGTACCACTTTGGTGGGTCTTAGAGATGACCAAGTCCAGCTGCAACACTAGATACAACCTTGCCTATATCTAAAACATGGCTTCTTTGTGCTCTCAGAAAACATTTCCCAGATTTCATGTCTGTGTTGTTGGTCTCCTCTTAATCACCACTAATCCCCTAGCTCCAGCTAACCAGCACCGATTGTCCCAGTTATCCCTTCTGTTTTTGTCTCTAAAGCCAGACACACATGGTGGAAGCTGCTGATTTCTGATGCTTGCTGGAAGTGGAGCATGGCCCTCTTGTTCTCATTCTCACTAGCTTTCTGCTTTCCAACTCATTTGCTGCTTAAGTGTGGCTGTCCTTGAACTTGCTCTGTAAATTGATCTTGAACTTAGATATCTCTATGGCTTTTTCTCCTAAGTGCTGGGATGAAAGGCATGTATCACCATCCTTGAATTTAAGCTTTCTCTACTTATACTTGGTCTATACCAGGCTGGCCTTGCACTCATATCTGCTTGTCTCTTTTTCTTCTGGGATTAAATGTATTAGCTTGCTTATACCTAAACTTAGCTGGGTGGGATCTTGCCACAAGTCACTCCTCCCTTTGTTTCTTATCTATCATAAGCAGAACATTTAATTGTGGCTGCCTTACAGGTTCAGAAGTTCAGTCCATTAACATCATACCCCCATACTTGATCTTGCCCCAGTTTTTCCCAAATGGATCAAAGACCTTAACCAAAATATGATACACTGCACCTTATAAAAAAGAAAGTAGAAAATAGCTTTGAGTGCTTTGGCACAGGAGACAACTTCTTGAACAGAATACCAAGAGCTGTTACTAAAATAAAAAAATTAATAAATGGGACCTCATGAAACCTAGACGCTTTAATAAGACAAAGGATACTGTCAAAGGAACATTCCACATTTGATCCATAGTGGAAGCTATCAGAATAAGTATATTTTTATCATTCTGAAATGTGCTTTAATATGAACATCTTATAATTGTTTTATTTACTTAGACTGGGAGAGATTCAAGTAATTGATCTTATTTAGCAATTAGATGGTTAAGAAATTCAGCTAAGTCTTGCCTCAATACCCACCCATGCCCAGCTAACCAACAAATATCCCTCCTGTCCTCATATCATATCCTCGCCCTTACTTCTTGCAAAAGCACCCTGCCACACTGGAGGCCAAGCTGGTATCCAGAACAAGATGTACAACTTCCAGTTCCTCCTACACGATGCCTCCTGCCAAGCCTCTTGCTCATACCAACTCATCCTACCACCTGGCCCACACCTCCAGTGGAAGCCTCACCATAGATTGTGGCCACACTGGCATCCTGAACCCTAGGTAAACCTGTGTTCTAGTACCACCTGTTGCAGTAATCTCTCCAACCCGAATAAGCCCATACCAAAAAAACCCAAAACACACAACTTGATTAATATGAATACAAGTTCACACCTAGACCTACCACTACACTACCCTATTCCCCAGCTGTGGAATCCCTTATAACTTGCAGTTTCTCCATACCATGTACTTTACCTCCCTCTTCCTCCTTCTCCTTCGAGCCTCCTCCTCCGCTCCATCTTCCCTTCCCTCGCCCAATCACCAGCTCTCTTTTTAATTTTATAAATTAAAATGGGGAGAAGGTTCTGATGAAGTCACCTGAGTCCTGAGTAGTGACTAGGCAGCTGTCCTTGGGGCAGTGGAATTAGCATCAAAATACAGATAACTTGAGGGCAAACCACAACATTTCCTTCTTTTTGTCCAGTTAAAAGACTTTTTCCCCTCAAATATAAATTGAGTACAACTATTGCTATTCTATAATTTATAAAATATAAGATACACTCAACACTCAGTTCATCAATTTTTCCCATTATCTAAAACACCTTGCCATCTATCGTAAAAGACTATAATTCTATATCTGACTTATATCCTGGATTTAGATCTTATGTCATCTGAAAACCACCCTTTCAAATTTATTATCTTTTTTAATGCTAAACATCGTGGGTTGCCTATGAGATTACCAGTCTTCAACCATGTCAGAAATCCAAGAATGATTACTATTACATGAAAATATGGGAAGCACAAAACCTAGCTTCCAATATTTAGCCAATGTATAAAGACCACTGATCACTTGGACAGCCCCCTATTCCTCAAAGTGTTGGAGCATCAGTCTTCAGACTTCTGGCCTAGGATCATTTGGTAGACTTTTGTAATGTAGATTTCTGAAGGGCTGATCATCCTGTCTTGGCAGAGTTTAGCAGTCAACTATTCTGCATAAATTGTCATTTTCTGGGCAGCATTTTGTCTGTAGATGAATTGAAGCAATTCTTGCCTAGTGGCTGTCTCACCACAATTGGAGCAACTCCATTGATGCTCAATTTCTTCTTAGAATCCAAGAAGAGATGTTGTCAGGAGCAGACATGTCTCTAGTCAAATGATCTTAATAAAGAAATGTCCATTATATTCTGTGGACTTCTGATGCTTTCAAAGATTTTCTATCTACACAAGGCATTTCTGAACTACTTGCCATTTCTAATTGAAATATCTCAAAAATACCTTTAATTGACTCAGAATCTTGAGTTTGCTATCTGGCTTTTAACTTGCATTTGTTAACCAACTAAAAGCAATGTATAATTGCACTTATAGGACTGGGTGTAAGACTTGTATTCTTAAATGTATTGTGTATTCACAATGCTTATATTAAAATGGAAATATTAACCTCAATTTTAAATCAATAAGAAATTATACCAATGAAAACTTTACATTTGTATAAAATAAATTATATACCAATGTAAAGAATACAACTTCAACTTTATACCAATTACAAAGATTTCTGCCAGTGTAAGATATGGCTATGTAATATAAGTATATAAGTACAGAATCAGCCTTTTCTGACATTAAGGCAATTGTCCATTGAAATCCTGAATATGTGTCTAAAGTATGGTGCACATTTTTCAGTTTACCAAACTCTGTAAAATGGAAAACATCCGTCTGACAAATTTCATTTCTTTGGTTACCTTTTGAGTTAGTTCCTGAAGGCAACAGAGTTTGGTTATATAATGAGCAAGTAGGACATTGCTTTATAATCTCCTTGGCTTGTTGCCAAGCGATAGAGAATTCTTTTCTTAAGCCTTTACTATTAACATGGTGTTTTTTATGGAATTCTGAAGCCTCCAGTAGACTTCTTATCAATAGCTAGTCAATTTCATTATTACCTTGCACCAGAGGGCCTGGAAGACCTGTATGGGATATATATATATATATATATATATATATATATATATATATATATTCTCATATATACATGACTTACAGCTTCTGATTTATATCCTGCCTTACCTGACTTACTTACATCAGTGTAAAATGTAGGGGTTCCAGATATTGGAGTTTCCTTTATTATATGAGGGAGAATCTAATTAGTTCTTTTTATGAACTGAAGTCACTTGCTTTTAGTGTATCTGTTGTTAATCTCTCCCAAAAAGTTACTGCATGCTCTTTGTCAATGGTCATCTCATGCCCATTAAGAGGCAATGTCTGCCTTAGTAAAAGGTACCACAATTTTGGCTGGATTCATTCTGATTAATTGTCGAAGTCTCATTTTTCCTTTTAGTACCAATTTAGAGATCTTCTCAATGTAGTTTTTTTAGTTTCTTATTCTGTTTATGTGCTAAAAATATCCATTCTAAGATATAATTTTCCCTCTGCATAAGAATTTCTGTAGGGGAATGAGTAGAAAGTAAGATGACTAAGATGCAGGCCATCTTTGGATTAATACGATCTAGATATAGATATGTATCCTGCAATTTCCTTTCTACCAAAGTTAACTATTTCTCAGCCTCAGCTGATAGTTTCCTGGGCTATTTAAATCTTTATCATCTTGTAAGGTTTGAAGTAAATTGCTTAGCTCTTGAGTGGTCAAGCCAATCACATGTCTTAGCCAGTTAATATCTCTCAGTAGCTTCTGAAAATCATTAAGTGTCCTTAATTGGTTTCTTCTGATTTGCACCTTTTGTGGCCTAATCCTTTTTAGACTTATTTTATACTCTCGATAATTAATAGAATCCGCTCTTTGTATTTTTTCAGAGGCAATTTGCAATCGCCAGCTAAGCAAGTTTTTTTTTTTTTTAAATTCATCAAACATTCTTTCCATGATATTTATATCTGGATCAGTCAAGAAGATGCAATGATAAATAATAGATTAGGGAAATTGTTTGAGAATCATCTCCAGTGGCTGTTGACAAAATATTGACACAAGGTAGGGCTATTTAACATTCCCTGTGGAAGGACTTTCCACTGGTATCATTTTATTGGTTGACCTCTACTGAAGGTAGGTATTGAGAAAACAAACCTTTCCTTATTGCCTTCATGTAGAGGAATTATGAAAAAACAATCTTTCAGGTCAATCACTATAATAGGCCATTCCTTAGGCAACAAAGAAGGCAGTAAAAGACACCTTTTTTATAGTTTTACAGCAACAATCACCAACCTTCACCAGAGCCTGCCCAGCATATTCCCAATGACTGCTCTTCTTCTCAATACTATATCCCAGCCCATTACTCCAGTAGAAGCACCTTGCTTTGCCAGAGACCAAGTAGACAGTCAGAACCCTAGATAATTCCCCTTTGTGTCTACCAGTACTATACTCTCAGTGCCCACTCAGTTTACCCCCAACTGCCTCTTCTCCCTTGCTACACCAGAGTTCACCTAGACTGGTAGAACTCCAAGTAGGCTGCTCAATGGGGAACTACTCTTAATCTCATAGTGCCTGCCCAGTCTATCTTGAGCTAACCCTCCACTTCTTGTGACCATATCCTAGTCTCCAACTCATAAAGAACACTCTTGGCTAGATCAGAAGCCGAGGAGGTCACTAGTACTCCATGTGTTCATTTTAGTCAGAAACTCTCTGCTTAACCAGAGGCCAACTATTCATCAGAAGTATAGCATCTAAAGCAGATAAAGACCCTCTGCTTTAAGACAGGTCACTCTGACCAGAAGATCAAAGAGGAAACAGAAACCAAGGAACAAAGCACCCCCCAACAAAGACAAACTTAGAAATCAGTACTTACCCCTATAAAAACTCCAAAATCCAAATGCCTAGACACCAGTATAGGAACATAATCAGCAATATCCAGGAAAATATGTTACATGAAAGCTTAGTTATTCTACTACAGCAAGTCCTGAATATTTCAATACAGCCGAAGCACAAGAAAACAACCTTAAATACAATCCACAGATTACATAAAGCTCAGGAAGAAGACGACCAAAGTGTGGATGCTTCACTCTCCCTAAAAGGGGGAACACAAATATTCATAGGAAGGGATATGGATGCAAAATTTGGAGCAGAGACTGAAGGAATGGCCATTCAGAGCCTGTCCCACATGGGTATACTGCCCGTATATATACAGCCACCAAAACTAGATAAGATTGATGAAGCTAAGAAGTACATGCTAATAGGAGCCAGATATAACTGTCTTTTGAGAGGCACAGCCTGAGCATGTCAAAAACAGAGGTGAATGCTAGCAGTAAACCATTGAACTAAGAATGGGATCCCTGTTGGAGTAATTAGAGAAAGGAACAAAAGAGCTGAAGGGGCTTGCAAACCCATAAGAACAACAATGCCAACCAACCAGTGCTCCCAGGGTCTCAACCACTACCCAAAGACTATACCTGGACTAACCTTTGGCTCCAGCTGCATATGTGGCAGAGGATGGCCTTGTTGGGCACCAGTGGAAGAAGCCCTTGGTCCTGCTAAGGTTGGACCCTCGTATAGGGGGACTTTGGGGGGCAGGAAGGAGGGGTGAATAGGGAGGGGAACACCCTTCTTGAAGGGAAGGAAGATGGGATAAGGAGCTTATTCTGAGAAATCTAGAAAGGGAATAACATTTGAAATGTACATAAAAATATGCAAAAAAGAGTAAAGAAAAATAAAAGAACATGCAGGCCTGTAAGAATACATCTAAAGGATCAAAAAATGATTCAATTATATGTGCTGAAAGATAACCAATCATGACTATTATTAAAAAGACAAGGGGCGGTCATTGTTCCTGGAAGAGAACTTACTACTCTTGTTTTCCTAAATTTACATGTTAAACTGTCTTCTAAGTGTTATGTTTATATCCACAGATGTAGTGAAGATCTCAGCCTTGTTCAAATGAGCTGCTTTTTTCATTGGACAGCAGTTAAAGCAGAGACTTAAAACTGGTCAAATTTCATCAATGAAATAACAGGCAAAGGAATATAAAACCCAGATGAGGAACAGTACTGTGAAACTGTCTTCCGGATTGACATGACCCTTGCACTCATGAAAACTCATCTGCTCTGCTACCTTATAAGACCTATACAAGTTCATGCTCAACAACACCCCAGTATGAATAGGGAGGGACAAAGGATGTCACATTCTAGCTGAGGATCTATTAGCAGTTGATGACTGTTGGGGGAAGCAAAATCATTTTTCTTCTTGGGTATAACCTCTGAGAAGTTGTCCATGACCCAGTAAATAGCCCCACACTGACACAAGTAACTCTAAATAAACTCAGTAGTTTATGAAAAAAGGAGAAAACAACCTTAAAATAACTCTATGAAAATAATAGAGGATCTTTAAGAGAAAATGAATACATATTTAAAGGAATCATGGGGAAGACAAAATATTAGAAGAAATTTAATATAGAAAGCTGCCAGAAATTAATAAAAAAAGCTGTCACAAGGAGGAATGAGTGAGCTGGGGATGGGCTGGGCAGACACTGAAAGATTGGTGGTGGCCCCCATTGAGCAGCCTACCTAGAATTATGGCAGCCTTAGTGAAAGCCAAGGAAAACTATTCAATAAATTAATAAAACTGTACAAGATGTAAAAATAGAAATAGAAGGAATAAAGAAAACCTAAACTGAGAATTTTGGAAGTCAGAAATCTAGGCAAGTAAACAGAAACTACAGATGTAAGCATCACCAACAGAAAATAAGAGATGAATAAAAGAATCTTAGGTGTTGGAGATACAATATAAGAAATAGATACATCAGTCAAAGAAAATATTACAACTCAAGAATTCCTGACATAAAACATCCAGGAAATGTGAGAAAATAAGTATAAAAATAACAGAAATACAAGAAGGAGAAGAATCCCACACTAAAAGCCCTGAAAATATACTTTTTAACAAAAATCATAGAAAAAATAATCTAACACAAGATATAAAGGTATAAGAAGCTTATACAACTCAAATATTAAGCAAAGTACCCAATTTACATAATAATCCAAACACTAAACACACAGAACAAAGAAATAATATTAAAATCTGCAAGAGAAAAGGGCAGGTAACATATAAAGGCATATGCATTAGAATTATACCTGACTTCTTAATGAAGACTCTAAAAGACAGAGGAGCCTGAATAGATGTCCTGCATGTTGTAAAAGACGACAGATGCCAAGTCAGACTACTATAGCAAATAAATCTTTCAGTTACCATAGGTGGATAAAACAAGATATTCCACAACAAAGTCAAATTTAAACAATATTTATTCATAAATGTAGCTTTCAGAGGTACTAGAAAGGAAACTCCAACCCAAGCAAATTAATTATACCCACAAAAATACAGGCAATAAATAATTTTCACTAGCAAAACCCTAAGAAAGGAAACACACATAAATATACAGTCACTACCACCGCTATCACAACCACCAGAACCACCAAAAGAATAGGACTGAACAATCATTGGTCATTAATATCTTTTGGTATCATTAGAATCAATTCCCCACAAAGACATAGACTAAGAGAATGAATAGAAAACTAGGATTTATCCTTTTGCTACATGTAAGAAATATACCTTAACACCAAATGTAGACATTACCATAAAATAAAGGGCTGGAAAAATATTTTCTAAGCAAATGGAACTAAGAAACAAGCTAATGTAATCATTCTAATAGCTAAAGAATACACTTCCAATGAAAATTGTCAAAAGAGATGGGAAAAGACACATCATACTCATCAAAGAAAAAATATCCACTAAGATAATTGTCTATCTTTAACATCTATGCCTCAAATACAAAAATACCCACGCTTGTAAGAGAAATATTTCTAAAGTATAAATCATGCATCAACCCTCACACATTGATAGTGGTAGACTTCAATACCTCATTCTCACCAATGAACAGGTCATCCAGAGAAAAACTAAACAGAGAAACACTGAGGATAACAGACATTATAAACTAGAAGGACCTAACAGATATCTAAAAAAAATTTCATTCGAACACAATCTAATATACCTCAGAAAGTCATAGAACGTTCTCCAAAATTGACCACAGACTGTCAAAAACAAATCTCAACAGGTTCAAGAAATTTTAAATAACACCTTGGATCCTATCAAACTGCTACAAATTAAAGTTGGATTTTGACAACAGAAACATCAGAAAGACTTCAAACTCATAAA
Organism: Rattus rattus; assembly: GCF_011064425.1. Lineage (NCBI taxonomy): Eukaryota > Metazoa > Chordata > Mammalia > Rodentia > Muridae > Rattus > Rattus rattus. The sequence goes on from NC_046158.1 coordinate 14,224,752, forward strand.
AACTGAAAACCCTACTGAATAAGATTACTGATTCAAGGCAGAAATAAATTAAAGACTTCTTCGAATTTAATGAAAAGGAATGCACAGCATTCCCAAACTAATGTGACACAATGAAAGTGGTTATAAGAGGAAAGTTCTTAGTACTAAGTGCCTACCTAAAGAAACTGGAGAGAATTAAAATTAAGAGTTTAATAACATACCTGAAAGTTACAGAACAAAAAGAGGCAAGCTCACCCAAGAGGAGCAAGCAGCATGACATAAACAAAGAAACAGATAAAAGCAATATAAAAGCAATACAAAGAGTCAATAAAACAAAAAGTTAATTCTTCCCACAACTCAGCCCAGGGCAGAACCAGTGCTCTAAATCCCCTTCCACACCCAGAGACAGCTTGACTCTCAGGAGCTCCAACACAATCAGCTTCACATGCTCAGAGGAGGGACAGTATCCAGTCTGAGACAGGCAGGCCAGTTAACACCTGAGATAACCAGATGGCAAGAGGCAAGCACAAGAACATATGCAGCAGAAACCAATGCCATGTGGCACCATCAGAACCCAGTTCTCCCACCACAGCAAGCTGTGGATACTCTAACATATCTGAAAAGCAAGACACTGACTTAAAAATTCCATCTCAATAAGATGATAGAGGACTTTTAAGGAGGACATAATTCGAGAAATACAGGAGGGGTTGGGGATTTAGCTCAGTGGTAGAGTGCTTGCCTAGCAAGCGCAAGGCCCTGGGTTCGGTCCCCAGCTCCGGAAAAAAAAAAAAAAAAGAAAGAAAGAAAGAAGAAAAAAGAAAAAAAAGAAATACAGGAAATTACAGACAAACACATAGAAGTCCTTAAAGAAGAGATAAATCCCTTAAATAAATAAAGGAAAACACAATCAAGCAGGCAAATGAATTGATAGGATCCAAAAACAGAAATAGAAATACTAAAAAATCACAAAGGGAGGCACCTTGGAGATAGGAAACATAGGAAAGAGATCAGTAGTTACAAATGCAAGCATCACCAACAGAATAGAAGAAATACGAATCTCAGTAATACAAGATACCATAGAAGATATTGAGACAACAGTCAAAGAAAATACAAAGTGTAAAAAGCTCCTGTCTCAGAACATCCAGGAAATTCAGGACATAATGAAAAGATCAAACCAAAGAATAATAAGAATAAAGACAGCAAAGATTCCCAAAAGGCCAGGACACATCAACAAAATCATAGGAGAAAACGTTCCTAAAGAAAGAGATGGTCATAAATGTACAAGACGCCTACAAATTACTAAATATATTCAATCAAAAATTCCTCCCATCATGTAATGATCAAAAGACTAAATGCACAGAACAAAGTAAGAATATTAAAAGTGGCATGGAAAAAAGGCCAAGTATAATTCAAAGGCAGACCTATCAAAATCACACCAGACTTTTCAACAGGGACTCTAAAAGCTAGGATGGGGAGAGATTTTTGGGCTGCTTTTGGAAATTTTTCAAGCATTTGTCACTGGGCTCAAACAAGAAAATAGACTCAGATAAGAATATTTACATTTGGGTTAATACAAAGCTCCAGGTAAGCTCATCATAGGAACGTGTGGCATTCCTTTTATCTTGGTCATCCTGATATGCCCTTAGAAACAGTGGCCACAGGGCTTTGTTTATTTCTTTGTTTGATCTCTTTGATTATTGGCTTGTTTGATTAATTTGTCTTTTTTCTAAGAACTGACCCAATTCTTTGGATGTACCTAGAAAGGTATAAAAGTTGTCTGGGGAAAAATAAACCCACTTCAGCCTCAGCACTATCTGGGGTCATGTTATGCTGTTTCTTTTCAAACTTCACTCTGTCTCTAGAGAACCTGTTGACTGATTGATCTGGTTTGGTCACCAAGAGATCTTGGCCAGGTGTCCTATAGACACTAAGAGAAGACAAATGCCAGCCCAGGCTCCTACACCCAGCAAAACTCTCAATCAACATAGATGTAGAAACCAAGGTATTCCATGACAAAACCAAATTTAAACAATATCTTTCTACTAATCCACTCCTTCATAGAATAAGAAATAAAAAACCAACATAAAGAGGGAAACTGTACCCAGTGAAATCCAAGAAATTAATCACCTCACAAAAAACCCAAAAGAAGAGAACCAAAGAAATATAATGCCACAACTAACAACAAAAATAAACAGAACCAACAATGATTGGGGTTGAATATCTTTCCACTTCAATACATTCAATTCTCCAATAAAAAGACATAGGCCTACAGACCAAGAATTTTGCTGCATATAGGAAATGTACCTCAGTGACAGACACTACATTAGACTAAAAAACTGGAAAATGTTTTCAAGCAAATTATCTTAAGAAAGAAGTTGGAGCAGCCAGTCAAATATCCAATAAAATAAACTTTCATACACATGAAAGGAAAAATCCACCAAGATGAATTCTCAACTGTGAACATCTATGCTCCAAATGAAGAGCACCCACATTTTTTTAAAAAAATGTTATTAAAGCTCAAAACATACATTGACTTCCCACACAGCATACTGGGAGACTTCAATACCACACAACCATCAATAGACAGATCATAGAAACAGAAACTAAACATAGACTCAGTGGAACTAACAGAAGTTATGAACCACATGGTCTTAACAGATATCTACAGAACATTTGACTCTGAAACAAAAGAATATACCTTCTTCTCAGTATCTTATGGTACCTTCTTTAAAACTGACCATATAATTGGACACAAAACAAACCTCAACAAATACAAAAGGATTGAAATAATCCTGTGCATTCTATCAGATCACCACAAACTAAGGCTGGTCTTCAATAACACATGGGACACAATGAAAGCAGTGGCAAGAAGAAAATTCATAGCACTGAGTTGCTTCATAAAGAATTTGGAGAGATCCTACAATAGCAACATAAAAGCACAAAGCAAGCTCTCAGAAAAAAAAAGAAGCAAACACACCAAAGAGGAATAGATGGCAATAAATAATCAAACTCAGAACAAAACCAACCAAGTATAAACAAAGAGAACTGTACAAAGAATCAATAAAAGCAAGAGCTTATTCTTTGAGAAAATCAACAATATAAATAAACAATTAACCAAAGCAACTAAAGGGCACAAAGACAGTATTCAAATTAATAAAATTAGAAATTGAAAAGGGGGCAAAACAACAAAACTGATGAGATTTTTTTAAAAAAAATCATCATAACTTTCTACAAAAGCTCATATTCAACAAAACTGGAAAATCTAGAAAAAATGGATGACTTTCTAGGCAGATACTAGGTACCAAAGTTAAATCAGGACCAGATAGACTATTTAAACAGTCCCATAACCCCTAAGGAAATAGAAACACTCATTAAACATCTCCCAACTAACAAAAACCCAGGGCCAAATGGTTTAGTGCAGAATTTTACCAGACGTTCAAAGATGATGTAATAAGAATACTTCTCAAATTATTCCACAAAATAGAAACAGAAATAATACTACCCAATTCGTTCTATGATGACCCAGTTATGATGATAACTGAGCCACGCAAAGACCCAACAAAAAAGAAGTCTAGAGACCAATTTTCCTTATGAATATTGATGCAAAAATACTCAATAAAATTCTTGCAAACTGAATCCAAAAACATTAAAATGATCATTCACCATGATAAAGTATGCTTCAACTCAGGGATGCAAGAATGGTTCAATACATGTAAATCCATGAGTGTAAACTACTAGATAGATAAAATCCAAGAAATAAAACCATGATCATCTTGCATTTCATGTTAAAAGTCTTAGAAGGACCAGGAATTCCAGAAACATACCTAATCATAATAAAAGCAATATAAAAGAAACCAAAGCCAGTAACAAATGAAATGGAGAAAAATTTGAAGCAATCCCACTAAAATCAGGGATAATACAAGGCTACCCACCCTCCCTATTTATTTAATACAGTACTTAAAGTTCTAGCCAGAGCAATTAGACAATAAAAGGAGGTCAAAGGGATACAAATTGGAGAAGAAGTCAAGTTATCACTATTGATATGATACATAAGTTACCTCAATAATTCTATCAGAGAACTTCTACAGCTGATAAACAACTCCAGCAAATTGGATGGTTATAAAATTAACTCAAACAAATCAGTAGCCTTTCTCTACACAAAAAATAAATGGTGGAGACAGAAATTAGAGAAACTAAACCCTTCACAAAGTCACAAATAATTGAAAGCATCTAACCAAGGAAGTGAAAGTTCTGTGTGAGGAGAACTTCAAATTTCTTAAGAAATCAACTGAAGAAAACCTCAGGAGATGGAAAGATTTCTCGTGTTCATGAATTGGTAGAATTAATATAGTAAAAATGGCCATCTTACCAAAAGCAATTTACAGATTCAATTCAATCCCCATAAAAATTCCAGCTTAATTTTTATCAGAGATAGAAATAACAATTCTAAAATTCATCTGGAATAACAAAAAATCCTGGATAGCAGAAAAAATTCTCAACAAAAAAAGAACTTCTGGGGGAATCCCCATCCCTGACCTTAATTATACTACAGAGCAATAGTGATAGAAATGGTATCGTACTGGTACAGAGACAGAGAGATAGAAAAATAGAATAGAATTGAAGACCCATATATAATCCCCCAAACCTGTAGTCACTTGATCATTGACAAAGAAGGCAAAAATTTACTGTGGAAAAAAGAAAGCATTTTTAACAAACAATACTGTTCTAAGTGGTTGTCTACATGTAGATGAATGCAATTTCTCTTTGTACAAATATCAAGTCCAGTACCTCCATATAGAACCACATACACTGAATCTAATAGATGTGAAAGTGGGAAAAAAATTTTTTTCACTTTTTTTTCTTTATTAACTTGAGTATTTCTTATTTACATTTCGATTGTTATTCCCTTTCCAGGTTTCCAGGCCAACAACCCTCTAACCCCTTCCCCTTCCCTTCTATATGGGTGTTCCCCTCTCTCTCCTCCCCCCATTACCGCCCTCCCCCAAACAATCCCGTTCAGTCTTGGGGGTGCAGTCTTGGCAGGAACAAGGGCTTCTCCTTCCACTGGTGCCCTTACTAGGCTGTTTATTGCTACCTATGCAGTTGGGGCCCAGGGTCAGTCCATGTATAGTCTTTGGGTAGTGACTTAGTCCCTGGAAGCTCTGGTTGGTTGGCATTGTTGTTCATATGGGGTCTCAAGTCCCTTCAAGCTCTTTCAGTCCTTTCTCTGATTCCTTCAACCGGGGTCCCATTCTCAGTTCACTGGTTTGTTGCTGGCATTCACCTATGTATCTGCCATATTCTGGCTGTGTCAATAAATATTCCTTTAAAAACATGTCAGAAGAGAAATGGAAATGACACGATGTTCACAGAATTAATTTTTAGCTTCCCAAAGGTTTCTCATTCTCCTCTCTAGGTTTTTTCAGTCCTTCTTCACTACACATAACTTCAGAACTGAGAAGCAAAATTCATCATGTTTACATAGATGGGCTTTAATGTCTAAGCCCATCCCTGGATATTGACTGGCATAGCTCTCTGTCTACCAAGCCCAAGTGTGATTTCTTAGATATCAAGAATTCTCTCATCCTGGAAGCTATTTGGAAACAAGTTCATGTAACACTTAATCCCTGTGTACATAGCAGATGAGTGATTCACTAATTATATAAGCTTTGGACTTTCCAGGAACACCTAGGGAATTTAGACATCCTAGGCAGCTATGTTTTCTTTGCACTGGGGTCAGATTCAAACACTTTCCTGTATATGTGAATATTTCTAAGTTGATGACTCAACCTTAAAGTCTTGAAAGTCATAGTTTTCATACCTACGAAGCAAAGGATTTTCTATATTTAGGTATCTAAACTTTGAAACGGTTTTATGGGACTTTAGTGACAGCGATTTCTCAAGGACAGATTTCAAGTTATGACTGTGGAAAGAATTCCTAACACCCCAGTGTAGTGGTACACACCTGTAATGTCAGACCTTCAGGGACTGAGGCAGAAGGACCACAGATTCGTGGCCAGCAAGGATTCATAGCAAGATTCAGCATTAAAATCTAAATCACTGGCAGCACATAATTGTATCCATTATAATCTTGATTGAAGGAGGAGTAGGAGAGGGAAGAGAGGAAGGAGGAGAAAGAGAAGGAGGAGGAGGAGGTTAAGAAGGAGAAGAAGAAGGAGAGGGATTGGGGATTTAGCTCAGTGCTAGAGCGCTTGCCTAGCAATCACAAGGGCCTGGGTTCAGTCCTCAGCTCAGGAGGAGCTCAGGAGGAGCTCAGGAGCTCCTAAAAATAGAAAAAAAAAGAAAAAGAAAAAGGATATGCAGAAGTGCAATGCTTTTCTTCACAGGAAAACAAATTTTTATTCTGAGCATTGAACATTCATTCCTTTCCCTTCCTTTAGGTTGTCTTTTCTTTCATTCATATTCTCTCTCTTGCTCTTGCTCTCTCTCTCCCTGTGTGTGTGTGTGTGTGTGTGTGTGTGTGTGTGTCTTCCTCTTTCTCTTCTTGCCATGTGTCTGTTTCTTTCTTTCATTTAGTTCCAAAAGGAAAGAGAGAGAAGGAAGCTGGCCACAGAAAACCTGTGAGATGGTGAAAAGCTGACAGCCTGTGTGCTTGAAAAGGGAATTGTAAATGAGTTACAATTTCATGGACACAGTATCTAAATCAGGCTTTTATGAAGTACCTTTCTTAAGGTGCTAGGCTGCTGTCTCTGAAAACCCTGGATCTCTCAGTGCCAGGAAAGATTCAGATAGAATCGTTTTCAGGATCACGGCTGCTTTTCACACAGAGGATGCTTTCTAGAAACAACAGCAGGATTAAGTTTCTAACTTGTTACCTCCAATAGCGAAGACTTCCAGAAAGAACCACCTCCACTAAACTCAGGAACAACTCCCAGCATTCAACTCCCAGCTCTTACTGGCTCCTGAGAACTCACATCCTTCTCACAAACAAAAACCCCATTGAATAATCCCAAGGGCTTCATTTATACCAGCATAGGATCACAGGACTCCTCTCAGATCGTTGTCAACCTCTTGAAGAGGTGAACCAGGCTTTTCAAACCAAGTTACACTCTAAGACCGAGGTACAGCCGGGCAAACATGAGGGCGAGTGGTGGTTACATAACCAAAGTTGGAAGCTCACCCAAGTCAGTGCAGCAACACGAATCCCAGCCTCAATCCACGGTCTCCCTGGGCTTTTGCTGGACACCGCCTGCTTCAGTCTTCATGGACTGGGGTCTTCTTGGGGTCTCCAGAGTGTTCCTCTGTGGCTCCATTACCAGGGACCAGGAGGCTTCCTCCTCACATTCTATCCACAGAGACTCCAACTCTGAGGCCATCTTCATCCTCATCCTGGGTTCCTCCTCGACAGTGGTGGGAGCCCAGACCTCCATAGCTATTTTCTTTAGGTCTTTACAATTCCCTGTACAGCACGGATGCTCACAAGGTCCGCCGCTTGTAGAGGCTGCATCCTGGCCCCTCGGGATCGCCGCTGGCTTTGAAACTCCTGCCAGCAAACTCGGCTTCCCAGAGAGCTTTGGGATTCTCCTCTGGGATCCACTCGAGGAATCCTCCTCATTGCCAGGATGCCCCCCAGGCAACCTCTGTTTCTCAGCTTTGGTCTCCTCAGACAGGGCTTCTTCTGGAAGGTCTTTTTTCTTTAGATCCTGGTGGCTGCTCCTCTGGCTATTCTGCTCGACTTTCTTTTTAGCCAGCTTCACCTTCAAAAGTTCCCGTTGCTCTCTCATTAGCCATTGAGAGCAGACATGCTGCAACCTGGACACCTTGGTGGTTCTCGATCTCCTCTGCTAGGTGCACTGGTCGAGCCCTTGGAAGTTCAGTCTTCCAACATGACTCTGGGCAAGGACACAAGGAAGCCAAACTCTCAGCCACAAGGAAACAGGGATGGTCTCTATTCCAGTCCCCAGCATGGTTCTCCTTTCCATCAGAACCGTCATCTGCATGACCTTCAAAGTCCGCAATCCCAGCAGCCTTTTGGTTTTCTGGGCCCTCACCCAGACCCTGGGCTGTATAGCAGTCTGATATTCCCGTAGCCTGCTGCTCCATTCTCTCCCGACCTTTGCCTCGTAATGAGAATGGAGAGGTCTGCCACAAAGTGATTTTACTGCACAGAGAAAAAGGAGGTCTACTTCACCCTGGTCGTTTTGAAGGCTGGATATCCAAGAGAGGATGTGCAAGGGTTCTGCCTGTGGTCTGTCTTATAAAGGCACCAGGATTAGAGAGGTCCCACCCTAGCATAATTGCTTCCTCTAAGTTCATTATCCAAAGGCTGTCCCACTTCAAAGAGACACATCCACCCTCTTAATCCATTAAACATGACCTGGGGATGTCTTTGAGTGTGTGGTTTCACACACCTTTAAGTCCCCAGGCAGAGAGACCCTGTGTTTAAAAATTCAACACAAGCAAAGCAGTTGTCCCAAGTGCCTTTAATCCCAGAGATCATAAGCAGCGCCAGGCAGATCTCTGTAAGTTTAAGGCCAGCATGAGTGAGTTCCAGGACACCATGGCTACTCAGAGAAAGTGTCTCAAAAAGCAAAACAACATAAGTGAACAATTAAAAAGTAATCACATGACTGAGGATTTGTGGCCACCGTGTTGCTCAGCAGTAACGTGCTGCTGCCAAGTCTGACAACCAGAGTTCAATCCCCTGGTCCCACACAGAGGAAAGAGAGGAACCAGCCCCCAAAAGCTGTCCTCTAACTTCCACATATCTACTGTGACACACACACATTCATCCACAGGAAGACAAAGAATACGTGTAAGCAATAAAAAGATTGATGATTGTGACCTGCAGCTCTTCCGTGGGACAGACATTGTACACAGTTAGCCACAGTGAACTCCTGCTCAAAAATATTAAAGGGACATTAATAAGGATCACGTTGTCATATTTACACTGTTACTCCATTTTTAGTTTGGAGGGTTTTATTTATTTATATTTGATTTCTTTGACAATGTATCCCTGATTAGCCTGGAACTTCACTTGTAGCCCAGGCTAGCCTAGGACTCACAGACATCCAAATGCCACCATGAAAGGTCTTTGCCACCACACCTGCTGACAATTCATGAAATTTCCTCAGAGCTGAGTTTATAAAGGAAAGACCAGGAGGGCAGGGCCTAACACACTTTCCATCCCAGCACACAACCAACAAGGCAGAGGCAGGCAGATCTCTCTGGGTCCAAGGGCACATGGTCTGCATAGTGAGTTCTGAGAAGTCAGGGCCACATATATAGCAGGACCTTGACTATAAAGAAGACAGAACTGTCCAGTTGTCTGCCTACACTCAGCCTTAGGAGCAGAAGGTGCCCCATCAAGTCCTCTCACTGTGCACCCTACCATTTGTGTCCTTTCCAGTTTAGCAGAGGCACTTGTAGAAGGACTGAGATTGACCCCAGGACCTTGTCCATGGGAGAGGAGCACTGTCACTGAGCTGCATGCACAGCAAAAGCAGGCAAGAATGTAAGGGAGGTCTCTTTCTATGAGAGCAACTGAGCTACCCACAGAGATTCATTGTTTACATAACACAGTGGTTTGTGTTTGCCACACAGGCCAGGGGGCTTCTGATGTTATTTTGTTTGTTCCTGCCAACGTCTGACTGGGTAGCCCCAGTTGGCCTACTTGGTAGTCTAGGCTGGTCTCAAATTCCTATTGATCCTCCTGCCTCATTCTGCAAATGCTTTGATTCCGGACATGAACCACCATGCTCAGCTCCCTTAACATATAGAACCTGACTGTCTGAATAAATAGAATCTGGGTAACCAGACATCTGTCCCTGAATACATTACGTTTGTTTTAAACAGCTGCGGAACATGTCCAGAGAATTGATGACCATCAGAGGAACCTGACAGACGCCACTGCAGGCATCTCCACACACCCACTGCACATCGAGAAGGTGGGGTCAGAACCACCCTTCACATCCACAGAGGCAGTCATGCAGTCCATGCTGAGTGCCTGAAGAACAATGACCTTGGCAAAGCAGCACTGTGACAGATCAAGGAGTGCAGGTGACTCCACTCTTCCTCCCAAGGGCGCTTGTAGAAAGGACAAACTGAATTCTGAACGATTGGTGTGTACGGACCCCTGTACTTCAATAGGATCCCAGTTCAGGTCCCAACACCCACAGGCAGCTTACAGGGATCTGTGATTCAGTTTGCTGACAATCCAGTGCCCCCTTCTGGCCTCTGTGAGCACTGCACACATTTGTATGCTAACAAAGACCTAAACCTCCCAAATGCCTGCCTCTAATCTTGGCTGTGCTTTCTTTCCACAGAAGCCTGTGGCCCAGAGAGATCTTTGGACGCAGCTCTGAGGACGAGGTCCAGATACTCCTGAATATTTATTTCGCACCAAACACTGGGACAGACAGGAACCCTCGAGTCTCCGTAGGTTTTCATAGCTTGAAATGCTGCCATGCTGGAACCATTTATCAGTGTCTTCTTAGGCTTCACAAAAGTTTGACAGAGCATTCCCTCTTGTTTCCTGTAGGAAATTTTCCAAAGATGACCCAACTTCTAATGTGTACAATACTTCCAAACCGAGGCAGCCTAGGACCTCCTGAGACAGACTCCACCCATCCTGAGGTGCAGTAGCCATTGTTCACCACAGGCACCCAACACTGGAGAGACAGGACTTTGGTTCCCTTACCAGAGCTGAGCACAGAGAATGGCGCCATCCTTTCAAGAGAGACTTTATGATTGGCAGAAGTGCAATGCTTTTCTTCACAGGAAAACAAATTTTTATTCTGAACATTGTACATTCGTTCTCTTCCTTTCCCTTCCTTTGGGTTGTCTTTTCTTTCATTCATATTATATATCTATATCTATATGTATATCTATATGTATATCTATATGTATATCTATATATCTATATGTATATCTATATCTCCTTGTATGTGTGTCTTCCTCTCTCTCTTCTTGCCATGTGTTTGTTTCCTTCTTTCATTTAGTTCCAAAAGGAAAGAGAGAAAGAAGCTGGTCTCGGAAAACCTGTGAGATGGTCAAAAGCTGACAGCCTGTGTGCTTGAAAAGGGAATTGTAAATGAGTTACAATTTCTGGACACAGTTTCTAAACCAGGCTTTTATGAAGTACCTTTCTTAAGGTGCTAGGCTGCTGTTTCTGAAAAGCCTGGATCTCTCAGTGCCAGGAAAGATTCAGATGGAATCGTTTTCAGGGTCATGGCTGCTTTTTACACACTGGTTGCTTTAATAGGCATCATTTATACCACAGAAGATGTGTTCGTTTGCATTGCCTTTCCCATCTTGTAGAAAAGCAAGTTATTCACAAAACCCCCAAGTCGTGTCATCTGTGTTCCTGAGTCTTTAGTAGCCCTGTGGAGAGACACAAGTAGAGAAACACAGGGAAAACATGAGCTGTCAGCTTTTAAGGAAGATGACCCATTTGATCTGTAATGGCCCTTCTTTTTTAAGATTTATTCATTCATTGGGGATATAAGTACACTGTAGCTATCTTCAGACACAACAGAAGAGGGCATCACATCCCAAGAGAAGAGGGCATCACATCCCATTACAGATGGTTGTAAAACACCATGTGGTTGCTGGGATTTGAACTCAGGACCTCTGGGAGAGCAGTCAGTGCTCTCCCAGAGAGCAGTGGTTAAACTGAGCCATCTCCCCAGCCCACTAAAGTGTCTTTCTTTAAAGCTCCTTCCTTAAAGCCAGCACTGTCAAATGTTAGATGTGGGCATGTGATCTGTTGCTTTCCAAAAGCACATTCAGACTTGGTCTATGTAACTTATTCATTGTGTAAAATACATTTAACATTTTGGGATGGATCTTTGATAATTCTATTACAAAATGCCTTTAGCTTACAAAAAGAAAAAAAAAAAAGATATGTTGATCGCAGATTTTATTTTATATTGAAATTAAAATATTTGGTATTTGATATTTATTTTGTGTAGGTGGCTGTCACCATGACAACCTTTATGAGAGATATAAAACTTGTATTCTGTGAATGGCACACACCCTGAGTTCCCCTAGCATTAGGGGCCCTGAATCCAGAGAGCAGCAGTGTCCTCCTAGGAGGCACCATAATAACCATGTGCTTTTCTTTTTACAGAGGCACAGACTGACCATGTAACCCATGTGTGTACACCTGCATGTGTGCATTTTGCGCCATTTCATGTTGCTGTCTGTGTGGATGCCTGAAGAAAACATGAGTTACATATAGGTTGTACTGACTAGTTTTTAAAGCATAACTTGACACAAGCTGCAGTTACACACAGAAAGGAGCCTCAGTGGAGGAATGCCCTTAAGGAGGCCCAGCTGTAAGGCATTTTCTCAACTAGGAACCAAGAGGGGAGGACCCAGCCCATTGTGGGTGGTGCTGTTCGGGCTGATGGTCCCCCTGGTTCATAGAGCAAGTTGAATGTTAGGGGAGCCAAGCCAGTGAGTAACATCCTCCATGGTTTCTGCATCAGTGATCAGCTTCCTGACCTTCTTGAGTTCTGTTCTGACTTTGGTGATCAACAGCAACATGGAAGTGTAAGCTGAAAAAAACTTTGTTCTCAACTTGCTCTTGGTCCTGAGAGGAACCCCTGGGCTCATACAGTGTTTGGGAACATGTGGATGCTAGGATTCAAGCCCAGGTCCTCTGGGGAGAGAGCAGTGCACCCAACTGCTTGAGCCCTCTCTCAGCCTCCACGCCCTTGTTACATTGATCCTTCCTGTGTCCATGTCTTGTGCATGGCAAGTGCACTAGAGTAATGTGGTACCTGTGGAATCCAGGAGTGTGGTTCTTCAGGAGATGGACTTCAGCCTTGAAGGTCTGCTTGACCCAGGTACCAATGACTTAACTCAGGGCCTCTACAAGATCAATATGAGCTCTGACCAGTTGAGAGATCTCTCCCAACCAAGTCTGAAACTTTTTATTTTTAAAGATATTTTTATTTATTATGAATGGGGCACACTGGCTCTGCTCCATAGACACATCTTCAGAAGAGGCCATCAGATCCTATTACGGATGGTTGTGAGTGACCGTGTGAG